>NC_067402.1:257359917-257426219 GCF_016432865.1 Antechinus flavipes | reverse complement strand
CTAGATAACTAAAGAATGCAATATTAGTTATTAAAGAAAACAAGTAAAAGATGACTGTCTACCTTAAAGACAGATTAAATAAATACTAAAAACAACAATTAAAATATTTTCAAAATTGGGAGAATTTAAGCAACTGTAACTTTTAATTTTAACTGAGTGGATAAAATGAGCTAATAACATAAGTTTGGGCATATGTTTAGCTTGTCATCATAGAAATTACCATATAATAATCTATCCATAAGTAAACATCTATTTATTATTGAGAGTTGACAGCATTATTTATTATCTCCATTTCTCACCTTATTTCTAAGTCTTTGAGAAAAGTTCAAATAAAAAAATTAAGTTTCAAATGAACAAATGCTTAGACTACATGTCTTAAAAACAATCTGAGTTCACTGAGGTACTCCTAATTATTAAGTTTGTAGGATCACCAACTATATATGTATATATATAAAATGATGTCACATTTATCTATTTATTTTACCAACCTCTCTCCTTAATTTGCTGTTTTCATTTTCTGCCTCTTCATTACGAAGAGCCAACTGGAATGATAAAAAAGGTATTTATAAAATAAACTAAAATTAAAAGTTAGAAGCAATTTCATTAGGAAAATTACAGTAGTAACCTTATCAAACTGAAATAAAATTCTCTTTTAAAAAACAATCAATTCTTACATCATGACTTCAATTCTATCTGAAATATGAATATTAAACTGAATCTTTTGGAAACCACTTAGGAAATAGGTGAAGTAAATAAAAACAAGAACTACAAAGATAGGGGGAAATATGTATGTGTACATATACTTTTTTTTTTTTTGCTAGGGAAATTAAAATGAATAACTGAAATGATTAGTTTTTAAGATCTATTTTAAGATCTACTATTATCTGCCAAATCTCAAATACTTTTTAACTCTGAATCAACATTAACTAAGGAAATAGCATTACTTAAAAGTGACATGGCTTCACTTGCAATTCTTATATCAAATTAACTGAAAGAGAAAATTGTTATATTGTGATATAATATATGTTATATTGTGATTATAATAACAGTGAATCTTATTTCTCATTTTCTAGAAGCCTCCATTATATGCGCAGAGAATAAGAAAATATTCCTACTCAACAATTCTTTTTTTCTTTCTCTCTGACCAGAGAAAGGTCCCAAGTGCTTATGTCAATGTGCTGCTATCCCAACTGGAATAATTGAATTAGCTACTAAGAGTGAAAACCTCTGGAAAGGACAAAAGCCATAAATCACTATGGTTAGTGCTGTATATATCAAAGATGCTCCCCTAACATTGTCACCCACTCTGCTTTATATAAGCAACATATCAGTTTTTACAATAATTGCAGGAGAGGCTACATTTGTGGTGCTACCAGACATAGTCACCCTAAATGAAATGAAGATATGACCAAGATATGGGCACAAAGTAGAGGAAGGAGAGTATTTTTGCAATCAGTCATGTGATTTCAACTCTCCAAAAGAATGGTAAAACACAGACTGCTTTAGGACCTAGATCAATCACAGTATAAGAGGGAAGCACAGAGCTCAACAACATCTTACACAAATATAATACTACAAGTGAGTTCTCCTTTACCATAAATAGTAAATTGGATCGTTAATGATCATCAGTAAAACCGCATATCCTTTAGTCACTTACATAGTAAAATAAAATGCTTTACAAATATGGTCTCAATTCGCAGACGAAGAAATTAAAACTGTTTATAGCCATATGAAAATATGCTCCAAATCATTATTAATCAGAGAAATGCAAATTAAGACAACTCTGAGATACCACTACGCACCTGTCGGATTGGCTAGAATGACAGGGAAAGACAATGCGGAATGTTGGAGGGGATGTGGGAAAACAGGGACACTGATACATTGTTGATGGAATTGTGAACACATCCAACCATTCTGGAGAGAAATTTGGAACTATGCTCAAAAAGTTATCAAACTGTGCATACCCTTTGATCCAGCAGTGTTTCTAGTGGGCTTATACCCCAAAGAGATACTAAAGAAGGGAAAGGGACCTGTATGTGCCAAAATGTTTGTGACAGCCCTGTTTGTAATGGCTACAAGCTGGAAAATGAATGGATGCCCATCAATTGGAGAATGGTTGAAAAAATTGTGGTACATGAACGTTATGGAATATTATTGTTCTGTAAGAAATGACCAGCAGGATGAATACAGAGAGGACTGGTAAGACTTACATGAACTGATGCTAAGTGAAATGAGCAGAACCAGAAGACCATTATATACCTCAACAGCGATACTGTTTGAGGATGTATTCTGATGGAAGTAGATCTCTTCGATAAAGAGAGCTAATTCAATTTCAATTGATCAAGGATGGACAGAAGCAGCTACACCCAAAGAAAGAAGACGGGGAAATGAATATAAACTGCTTGCATTTTTGTTTTTCTTCCTGGGTTATTTTTACCTTTTGAATCCAATTCTCCCTGTGCAAGAAGAGAACTGTTCAGTTCTGCACACATATATTGTATCTAGGATATACTGTAACCTATTTCACATGTAAAGGACTGCTTGCCATCTGGGGGAGGGGGTGGAAGGAGGGAGGGGAAAAATCGGAACAGAAGTGAGTGCAAGGGATAATGTTGTAATTTTTTTACAACATTACAACCCCTGGCATGGCTTCTATCAATAAAAAGTTTAAAAAAAAAAAAAAAAAAAAAAAAACATGGTCTCATTGTTATCTCTATAAAATTCCAGGGGACACCAGGCTCCCAATCTTACGAAGGAAGACAATGAGGCAGTTGACTAAAAGGCTTGCTTAAGAGTCCTATAGCTAGCAAAGTTCTGAAGCAGAATCAGGAACTCAGGTATTCCCAATGCCAAGACTGTCCTTTATATATTTTTATATAATTCCCAATATGTTTATTTTTAAAATAACAATTTTATACATTGATTAACTCCACTTGAACAGATAAGGAAACCAAGTTTCAGAAATATTATGTGACAGCCCAAGGTTAAAGAGCTACTGCCAGTGTAAGAATTCAAATTCAGATCTTCTGACTCCAAAATCAGTTTTCTTTGTACACATGCCTGTCTCTCAAGGGAAACATCATCAAAATATCCTATATAAATGCCAAGGAAAGTCAGACTTCAGAGAAATATAAAGAATGTGAATGAAAGGCTCCTTACTTGTTCGTTGACTTTTTTCTCTTTTTCCATTTCTTTTTCCATATCCTCTAATTCTCTGTCTTTCTGCTCCAGTTGTTTTTCTAGCTCACGAATTTCATCTCGTAAAAACCGTGTATCCCGACCTCCTGCAGACTGCTGTGCCATCTTAAAACAAAATAAAAATGTATTTGACAAAATACAATTCTCTTGAAAATGTATAGCCAAATATAATGACAAATCAGATTTTATTTGATCAATCAAAAGAATTTCAAAATCTGAAATTATAGAAATTAAGAAAAAAAGTCATTTAAAATTTTCACCTATTTTAGTGACTATACTTAAACTCCTATTAATTTAGCAGACTTTTTTATAATTTTTAAATAGTAGTATATTTTTCCAAATACAAAAAGATAGTTTTCAATTTTTATCTTTAAAAAACCTTGCATTACAAAATTTTCTTCCTCTTCTCCCTCTATCTCCTCCCCAAGGCAGATATAGGTTAAACATGTGCAATTCCTTTAAACATATTTCATATTTGTCATGTTGCACAAGAAAAAAAATCACACTAAAAGTAAAAAAAAAACCACAAGAAAGGGAAAATAAACCAAGCAAACAAGCAACAGTCATCACAACAAAAGGTGAAAATACTATGAAGATGAAAATATGATGCTTTGATTTGATTTGATGAGGTTTTCTCTAAGATTCTTCCTCTAGATGTGGATGGCACTTTCCATCACAAGTCTATTGGAATTAGCAAAATTCTTTAATGGCTCTAAATAAAGTCTTTGCTTAAAAGCTACTGTTTTTTCTCATTTTTTAATTACTATAGCTTTTTATTTACAAGATATATGCATAGGCAATTTTTCAGCATTGACAGTTGCAAATCAGTTTGTTCCAACTTTTTCTCTCCTTCCCCCCACCCCTTCTCCCAGATAACAGATTGACCAATACATGTTAAATATGTTAAAGTATAAGTTAAATACAATATATGTATACATGACCAAACAGTTATTTTGCTGTATAAAAAGAGTCGGACTTTGAAATAGTGTACTATTTCACTAGCATACTAGTGAAATAGCTTGTGAAGGAAATAAAAGATGCAGGCAGACAAAAATAGAGGGATTAGGAATTCTAAGTAGTGATTCATAGTCATCCCCAGAATTCTTTCCCTGGGTTCAGTTCATTACTGCTCTATTGGAACTGATTTGGTTTATCTCATTGTTAAAGAGGGTCACATCCATCAGAATTGATCAGCATATAGTATTGTTGTTGAAGTATATAATGATCTTCTGGTCCTGCTCATTTCATTCAGCATCAGTTCATGTAAGTCTCTCCAGGCCTTTCTGAAATCATCTTGCTGGTCATTTCTTACAGAACAATAATATTCCACAATATTCATATACCACAATGTATTCAGCCATTCTCCAATTGATGGTCATCTACTCAGTTTCCAGTTTCTGGCCACTACAAAGAGGGCTGCCACAAACATTCTTGCACATACAGGTCCCTTTCCCTTCTTTAAAATCTCCCTTCTTTAAAGCCCAGTAGTAACACTGCTGAGTCAAAGGGTATGCACAGTTTGATAGCTTTTTGAGCACAGTTCCAAATTGCTCTCCAGAATGGCTGGATGCGTTCACAATTTCACCAACAATATATCTGTGTCCCAGTTTTCCCACATCCCCTCCAATATTTCGCATTATCTTTCCCTGTCATTCTAGCCAATCTGACAGATGTGTAGTGGCATCTCAGAGTTGTTTTAATTTGCATTTCTCTGATTAATAATGACTTGGAACATCTTTTCATACAGCTAGAAATAATTTCAATTTCTTCGTTTGAGAATTGTCTGTTCATATTCTTTGACCATTTATCAATTGGAGAATGGCTTGATTTCTTTTAAATTAGAGTCAACTCTATATATATTTTGGAAATGAGACCTTTATCAGAATCTTTGACTATAAAAATGTTTTCTCAGTTTATTGCTTCCTTTCTAATTTTGTCTGCATTAGTTTTGTTTGTACAAAAAATTTTCAATTTGATATAATCAAAATTTTCTATTTTGTGGTCAATAGTGATCTCTAGTTCTTCTTTGGTCATAAATTCCTTCCGCTTCCACAGGTCTGAGAGGTAAACTATCCCTATGCTCTTCCAATTTATTTATAATCTCATTTTTTATTCCTAGGTCATGAACCCATTTTGACCTTATCTTGGTGTACGGTGTTAAGTGTGGGTCAATGCATAGTTTCAGCCATACAAATTTCCAATTTTCCCAGAAATTTTTGTCAAACAGTTGGGTTCTTATCCCAAAAGTTGGGGTCTTTGGGTTTGTCAAACACTTGATTATTAAAGTTATTGGCTGTTTTGTCCTTTGAACCTAACCTATTCCACAGTTCAATTAGTCTATTTCTTAGCCAATGCCAAATGGTTTTGGTAACTGCTGCTTTATAATATAATTTTAGATGTGGTACAGCTAAGCCACCTTCATTTGATTTTTTTTTTCATTAATTTCCTTGAAATTCTTGACTTTTTGCTTTTCCATATGAACTTTGTTGTTATTTTTTCTAGGTCAATAAAATAGTTTTTTGGTAGTCTGACTGGTATAGCGCTAAATAAATAGAATAGTTTAGGTAGTATTGACATCTTCATTATATTTGCTCGCCCATTCCAAGAATATTTAATATTTTTCCAATTGATTAGATCTGACTTTATTTGTGGGGAAAGTGTTTTGTAGTTTTGCTCATATAATTTCTGATTTTCCCTTGGTTGATAGATTCCTAAATATTTTATGCTATCAGTAGTTGCTTTAAATGGAATTTCTCTTTGTAACTAACTGTTGGGTTTTGTTAGTGATATATAAAAATGCTGATGACTTATGTGGGTTTAATTTGCATCCTGCAACTTTGCTAAAGGTGTGGATTGTTTCTAATAGCTTTTTAGTAGAATCTCTGGAGTTCTCTAAGTATATCATCATATCATCAGCAAAGAGTGACTATTTGATTTCCTCATTACTCTAATTTCTTAAATTTCCTTCTCAGCTCTTATTGCCAAAGCTAGCATTTTTAATACAATCTTGAATAGTAATGGTGATAGTGGGCAACCTTGTTTCACTCCTGATCTTATTGGAAATGGCTCAAGTTTATCCCTATTACATATGATGCTTACTGATGGTTTTAAATAGATACTACAAATTATTTTAAGGAAAAGATCATTTATTCCTATACTCTCAAGTGTTTTTAATAGGAATGGATGTTGGATTTTATCAAATGCTTTTTCTGAATGTATTGAGATGATCATATGGTTTTTGTTAATTGGTTATTAATATGGTCAATTATATTAATCATTTTTCTAATACTGAACCAGCCCTACATTCCTGGTATAAATCCTACTTGGTCATGTTGTATTATCCTAGGGATGATTTTCTGTAGTTTTTTTGCTAATATCTTATTTAAGATTTTAGCATCAATATTCATTAGGGAGACTGGTCTATAATTTTATTTCCGTTTTCAACCTACCTGGTTTAAGTATCAGTATCATGTCTGTGTCATAAAAGGAATTATGTAGGACTCTTTCATTCCCTATTTTTTCAAATAGTTTATATAGCATTGTGGCTAATTGTTCTTTAAATGTTTGGTAGTATTCACATGTAAATCCATCTGGTCCTGGGGATTTTTCCTTAGGGAGTTGATTAATACTTGTTGTATCTCTTTTTCTGAGATGGGACTATTTAAGCAATTTACTTCCTCCTCTGTTAATCTGGGAAACCTATATTTTTAGAGGTAGTCATCCATTTCATTTAGGTTATCAAATTTATTGGCATAAAGTTGGGCAAAGTAACTCCTTATTATTGCTCTAATTTCTTCTTCATTGGTGGAAAGTTCCCCCTTTTAATTTTTAAGACTAACAATTTGATTTTCCTCTTTCCTTTTTCTAATCAGATTTATTAAAGGTTTATCTATTTTATTGTTTTTTTCATATAATCAACTCTTAGTTTTATTTATTAATTCAATAGGTTTTTTACTTTTGATATTATGAATTTCTCCTTTTAATTTTAGAATTTCAAGTTTATTATTTGATTGGGGGGTTTTAATTTGGTCTTTTTCTAGTTTTTTAAGTTGCAAGCCCAATTCATTGATCTTGTCTTTCTCTATTTTATTCAAGTAAGCCTCCAAAGATATAAAATTTCCCCTTATTACTGCTTTGGCTGCATCCCACAAATTTTGGTATGATGTCTCATCATTGTCATTATCTTGAGTGAAGTTATTATGTCTATAATTTGCTGTTTCATCTAATCATTCTTTAAGATGAGATTATTTAGTTTCCAATTATTTTTGGTCTATTTGCCCCTAACTTTTTGTTGAATGTAATTTTTATTGCATCGTGATCTGAAAAGAAAGCATTTACTATTTCTGCCGTCCTGCATTTAATTTTGAGGTCTTTATGTCCTAATATATGGTCAATTTTTGTGTAGGTTCCATAAACTGCTGATAAAAAAGTATACTCCTGTCACCATTCAGTTTTCTCCAAAGAGCTATCATGTCTAATTTTTCTAATATTCTATTTACCTCTTTAATTTCCTTCTTGTTTTGTAGTTTGATTTATCTAATTCTGAGATTGCAAGATTGAGATCTCCCACTATTATAGTTTTGCTGTCTATTTCTTCTTACAACTCTCTTAACTTCTCCCTTAGGAAGTTAGATGCTATACTACTTGGTGCATATATGTTTAGTATTGGTACTGCTTCATTGTCTATAATACCCTTTAGCAAGATATAGTTTCCTTCCTTATCTCTTTTAATTAGATCAATTTTTGCTTTTGCTTGATCTGAGATAAGGATATCTACCCCTGTTTTTTTTTTTTTTTTTTACTTCACTTGAAGCATAATAGATTCTGCTCCAGCCTTTTACCTTTACTCTGTATGTATCTCCCTGCTTTAAATGTGTTTCCTGTAAACAACATATTGTAGGGTTCTGACTTTTGATCCAGTCTTCTATCCACCTCTGCTTTATGAGAGTTCATCCCATTCACATTTACAGTTAAAATTACTAATTCTGTATTTCCTGCCATCATAATATCTCCAGATTATGCTTTTCTTTTTCTTGCCCCCACTTACTTCCTTCGCTAGTATTAAACTTATGGGCCCCACTTACATCATGCAGCTGTTCCTCTTTAGGATTCCTCCCTCCTCCCTCTGAATCCCTTCCCCTTTCTTGTACCCTATTTTTCCTTTTCCCTTTTCCTCTTTCACTTTTTAATGAGGTGAAAGATTTTCTGTAAAAAAAATACGTCAATTATTTTCTCTTTGAGCCAACTCTGATGAGAGTAAGATTCACACAATGTTCCTCCCCCATTCTAAGTTCCCTCAGATATGATAGGTTTCCTTTGCCTCATTGTGGGATGTAGTTTCTCTCTTTTTATCTCCCCTTTTCCCTTTTTCTGACACTATTCCCTTTGTATTTCTATTTCCTTTTTTTATGTTATATCTGTAAAATCAAATTATATAATGTGGTCTTTATGTATATCCACAACAGAAATACAGTTCTCAAGAGTTCCTTTTACCTTTTTCTGCTTCTCTTGAGTTCTATGATTGGAGATCAAATTTTTTGTTTAGATTTGGTTTTTTTTCTTAGAAACAAATAGAATTCCTGTGTTTCATTAAATGTCCATCTTCTTCCATGGAAGAAAATGCTCAGCTTACCCGGGTAGTTTATTCCTGACTGCATTCCAAGTTCTTTCGCCTTTCGGAATATTAGATTCCAGACCCTTCGATCCTTTAATATTGAGGCAGCCAGCTCTTGAGTGATCCTTATTCTGGCACCTCAGTATTTGAATTGTTTTTTCCTGGCTGTTTGTAATATTTTTCCCTTTGTTTGATAGTGCTGAAATTTGGCCACAATATTCCTTGGAATTTTTATTTTAGGGTCTTTTTCAGAAGGTGTTTGATGAATTCTTTCAATGCCTATTTTAACTTCTGATTTTATTACATCTGTACAGTTCTCTTTGATGATTTCCTGTAAAACAGTATGTAGGCTCTTTTTTTCATCATAATTTTCAGGAAGGCCAATGATCTCTCTTAGCTATATTTTCCAGGTCTATTGTTTTTCCAAGTAAATATTTAACATTTTTCCCTAATCTTTCATTTTTTTGGTTTTGCTTGACCAATTCTTGATGTCTCAATGAATCAGTCATTTCTATTTGTTCAAGTTCTGATTTTAAGTGAGTTATTTTCTTCATTAGCTTTTTTTACTTTTTTTTTCTATATGTACAATTGAGTTTTTAAATGAATTGTTTTGCTCTATAGAATTTTTTTTCCATTTCACTAATTTTTTTTTAGTGAGTTATTTTCTTTTTCCAATTCACAAATCCTACTTTCTTGGGAGTTCTTTACCTTTTCCAATTCACAAATTCTGTTTCCCTGCCCACTTCTTGGGAGTTTTTTACTTTTTCCAATTTACATTTCAGGAAGTTGTTGCTCTTTTGCATAGCTTCTCTTTTCCTTCTCCATTTTTCTTCTAGTTCTCCTTTAAGATTTTTAATAGTCTCTTCTAGAAGAGCCTTTTGTATTGGGGACCAATAATTGTCTGGAGATTGTCTGCTATTAGTCTCCTCAGGGTTAAAAACCTGATCTTTTTCTGTAAAGAAGCAATCAATTGTCCTTTTGATTTTTTTACTAATTTCTTAAAAAGCCTGTAGGGTCTGCCTTCAGGGCCAGGAGGTTACCAGCTTCCTCTGCAGAAGACATAGGTGTATGGACAGGTAGCTGTCCTGCCAACTGGCTACAAAGAGCAGCAAGGTTTGGGAGTGCTTTGGAAAAGAGTTCCCCCCCATCACCAAGTAACTCAGGCCTGCACAGCTGAGCTGTGGAAGTGCCCTGCAAAGAACCCTGCTATTCCTGGTTAATGACTGCGCTGGGGCTAGAAGCTGAGCAGTGAAAGTGTCACTACTCCAAGTCAAAACCTGAAGTGGGGCTGTGGATATTAGTGAAAGCCACTGTTTTTCAAACTGCTTCATGAAACAATCCAAATAATAATTATAAAGAAAAGAAGTAATAATGGCAAATTTTTATGCTTTACAATATGCATCTCTCAGTAACAATTTTGAAGAGAAATGAAAAATCACCATATTGGTCAAACCTAATTACAGGTTTCAAAGAATGATTCTTAGTGATTTTGAATCAATCACTAAAAGTGTTGTGATCTAGAATCAATCACTATAAGTATTGTATTTGTGTTCAATCTTGCTCACATAACTGTAGATGCTTACACAATTTTGATTAATAATGAAGGTTCTTTCTCAAAAGAAACTGATTTTGCTAAATATGAATGCAATAAGATTTATGAAACTTTCCAATCAAGAATAACAAATTTCATATTACTGATAAAGATATGACTAACATAATTGCATGGTAGACATACATACCTCAAGCTCATTTTCCAGTTTCATAACTTTAGTTTTTAATTGATTTTCTGTTGAAAGAAACCAGAACAAATATTTAACTTTACTGAATTTACTAAGAAATACATTTTAAAATCTATTTCTCTGTCCCCAGAAAAATACGTTTTTTTTTCCCCTCAATCATATGAAAATTATCATAAAAGTTGCTAGTATGAGTTAGCAACATAGTAGGCACTCAACCATAATGCTCAGTCACATTGCATGTGCACATTTTCTGACCTGAATTAAGCCAATTCGTTGTGGACTCTGGGAAATCAATTTCTCCCTCATTATTCAAAGACGCATTATTTATTTTAAACTTTTTTTTTTACCAGGTACTTACCAAATTTGGCCTGTTCTTCTCCAGCTTTTTCTACTTCTTCTAAAGCTAACTCCGCCTCTTGGGCTTTCATCTAAACATAATAAAAAGAATGTAACGTGATTTGTTATCCACATTAGAAGGAATGGTTGGGATTCTCTTTGACATTTTACTCTACACATCACTCTTTGCTGATGATATGATGGTATACTTAGAGAACCCCAGAGACTCTACTAAAAAGTTATTAGAAACAATCCACACCTTTAGCAAAATTGCAGGATAGAAAATAAACCCACATAAGTCATCAGTATTCTTATACATCACTAACAAAACCCAACAGTTAGAGTTACAAAGAGAAATTCCATTTAAAGTAACTACTGATTGTATAAAATATTTAGGAATCTATCTGCCAAGGGAAAATCAGAAACTTTATGAGCAAAACTACAAAACACTTTCCACACAAATTAAGTCTGATCTGACCAACTGGAAAAATATTAAATGCTCTTGAATCAGGGGAGCAAATATAATAAAGACAACCATACTACCTAAACTAATCTATTTATTTAGCGCTATACCAATCAGACTCCCAAAAAACTATTTTGATGACCTAGAAAAAATAACAACAAAGTTCATATGGAAAAACAAAAGATCAAGAATTTCAAGGGAATTAATGAAAAAAAAAATCAAATGAAGGTGGCCTAGCTGTGCCAGATTTAAAATTATATTATAAAGCCGCAGTTACTAAAACCATCTGATATTGGCTAAGAAATAAACTAGTTGATCAATGGAATAGGTTAGGTTCAAAGGACAAAACAGCCAACAACTTTAATAATCTAGTGTTTGACAAACCCAAAGACCCCAGTTTTTGGGATGAGAACGCAGTATTTGACAAAAATTTCTGGGAAAATTGGAAATTAGTATGGCAGAAACTAGGCATTGACCCACACTTAACACCGTACACCAACACTAGGCATAAAGAATGAGATTATAAATAAATTGGAAGAGCATAGGATAGTTTACCTCTCAGACCTGTAGAAGAGGGAGGAATTTGTGACCAAAGAAGAACTAGAGATCACTATTGACCACAAAATAGAAAATTTTGATTATATCAAATTGAAAAGTTTTTGTACAAACAAAACAAATGTAGACAAGATTAGAAGGGAAACAATAAACTGGGAAAACATTTTTACAGTAAAAGGTTCTGATAAAAGCCTCATTTCCAAAATATATAGAGAACTAACTCTTATAAGAAATCAAGCTATTCTCCAATTGATAAATGGTCAAAGGATATGAACAGACAATTCTCAGAAGAAGAAATTAAAACTATTTATAGCCATATGAAAATATGCTCCAAATCATTATTAATCAGAGAAATGCAAATTAAGACAACTCTGAGATACCACTACACACCTGTCAGATTGGCTAGAATGACAGGGAAAGACAATACGGAATGTTGGAGGGGATGTGGGAAAACAGGGACACTGATACATTATCGATGGAATTGTGAACACATCCAGCCATTCTGGAGAGCAATTTGGAACTATGCTCAAAAAGTTATCAAACTGTGCATACCCTTTGATGCAGCAGTGTTTCTAGTGGGCTTATACCCCAAAGAGATACTAAAGAAGGGAAAGGAACCTGTATGTGCCAAAATGTTTGTGACAGCCCTCTTTGTAGTGGCTAGAAGCTAGAAAATGAATGGATGCCCATCAATTGGAGAATGGTTGGGTAAATTGTGCTATATGAATGTTATGGAGTATTATTGTTCTGTAAGAAATGACCAGCAGGATGAATACAGAGACTTGTATCCTTGGAAAGACTTACATGAACAGATGCTAAGTGAAATGAGCAGAACCAGGAGATCATTATATACCTCAACAATGATACTGTTTGAGGATGTATTCTGATGGAAGTGGATCTCTTCGATAAAAAGAGCTAATTCAGTTTCAATTGATCAAGGATGGATAGAAGCAGCTACACTCAAAGAAAGAACACTGGGAAATGAATATTAACTGCTTGCATTTTTGTTTTTCTTCCTGGGTTATTTATACCTTCTGAATCCAATTCTCCCTGTGCAACAAGAGAACTGTTCGGTTCTGCACACATACATTGTATCTAGTATATACTGTAACCTACTTAACATATAAAGGACTGCCTCCCATCTGGAGGAAGGAGTAGAGGGAAGGAGGGAAAAATCGGAACAGAAGTGAATGCAAGGGATAATGCTGTAAAAAATTACCCTGGCATGGGTTCTGTCAATAAAAAGTTTTTAAAAAAAATTTAAAAAAAAAAAAAAAAGACATTTTACTCTACACCCATAAATGATAAGTAACTACACAGCTGCAGAGATAATTTCTTTGGGATACTGTTTAAATCCACCATGCCCAACATATATTGTATCTAGGATATACTGCAACATATCTAACATATATAGGACTACTTGCCATCTGGGGAAGGGGGTGGAGGGAGTGAGGGGAAAAATCGGAACAGAAGCGAGTACAAGGGATAATGTTGTAAAAAAAAATTACCCTGGCATGGATTCTGTCAATATAAAGTTATTATAAAATAAAAGAAAAGAAAAAAAAAAGATATATCATATAAAAAAAAAAAATCCACCATGCCCCCTTTTCTTTTCACAATACTACATCTTCTACAAGCCTCAACATTTCCAGCCAGGTCACTGCAGGAGCCTCCGAACATGACGATCTGCCTCCTGTCAGAGTCCTTTCATCCTGATCTAGATACATGTACTGGGATATGCTAATATTTCACAATGATTTTCTGCCTTTCTGACATCTGAGGGACTTACATGACAAAAAAAGAATTTGAGCAAAAGGAAACTTTTCCAGGCAGGTTGATGAGGTTGGGAAGATACCTCTCAGTTTAAGGACCAAGCAGGCTTTTCCTAAGCTCTTACCAGGGTAAAATGTAAATGATGACATTCAGGAAGCAAACTTCCATTGAAATTTTATGTGAATTTGCCTCCAAATGTTGGAGAAAGCTGAGAAACAGTTTACAGGCACTCTCACAACATTACTGAATATTTCTGACAGACCTTACTAAGATGAAAGTAAGAAGATTATAGAGAAGACACATCTATGTCACAATAGGCCATATTTGAATACCTTTTTCTTCTTGCCAGGCCTGGGGCCAAAGGCCAGGACAGACTTCATCAGCTTTTTGTTTGGCAGGTGGCCAAAAGACTATAACTAAGCCTCCTCTACAGTAAAGTATAACTCTTCGCTCTTCTGCACACTCCAACATTCTCAATCAATCAACAAACACCTATTTATCACCTACTATTTACAATGCACTGAGTTAAAGATTAAGGATATAAAGGATACCAACAACAGCCCCTACTTTCAGGAAGCTGACATTTTAAGAAACAGCCAAGCCAACAATTTAAGTGTAAACAATATCTATAAGTAGGTAGACTTATTAATAAATCTGTCAATCTGTCCATTTAGACATGGTAAATGGGAGTTAATCTCTGAGTGAAGGGACCAGCAGTGAGGGAGTAGAGGAAAGACCTTTTGCAGAAGACAGGTTTTGAGCTAGGTCTCAAAAGAAGCCAAAGTACCCAAATGGCAGAAGTGGGGGGAGAGGGAGGGAGGAAATGGAGGACAAGTAATATTCCAATTATGGAGAATAGTCAGTGAAAAGACATGGGAGTAGTAGCAAGAATACCAGTATTGCTGACTTAGCTCATATACAAAAAAGTAGAGCATAAGAAAACTGATGACAGAGAGAGCAACTTAGTTAGGAAGCATTTTAAAATAAAATTAGAAAATTTTAATATTTCTCCTTTATTCTCATCTTCTTTGGATCTCAGTGCTGTTAAATCATAAACACGACTCCTGGGAATTACAGATTTATGATGTAATCTTTCCCATCTGTAGAAATGTATTTAGGATTTGTACCAGAAATTAATTATCCATTCATAGAAGTTATTATGAGTTTAAGTGAGCAAACTATTGCAATGGATATTATCTTAGTAGCAATCCTTAAATTCTTTGAAAAGAGGTGTGTGTGTGTATGTGTGTGTGTGCATGAGAAAGAGAAAAAGAGAGAAGGTAATGACTTCCTAATTAAAGCCATCTTGTAAATTAAGGTAATTATTCCACAATAATAGATGACATTTACATACAATTTGAAATATTACAACATGCTTTAAAAATATGGTATTATTTGATCCTCTCAACAACCTTATGAGATAGGCCTTTTAAGCTTTGAAATACAAACTGTCTACAAATCCAGAAAATCTGGGAGAGTCACTGGATAACGGCACAAAAACTACCAGAGCCAGAAGACTTGGAGCTAAATCTTCATTTTGAATGTCCTTAGGCACTATGAATCTCTTTCCCCAACTATAAGATGAATGAAGAGACTGGACTAAATAGTTTCAAAAAGCCCTGCTAACTACAAATCCAATGATGATATCACTACTTTATTCTCCTGTTCAAATATATCCTAATTATGGACAGAATAAAATCTAGAGATTCAAGGTTCCCCTCAATTTTGTCTCATCTTATCTATCTTACACAAGTTTAACCAAGTCACATACTAACAGCAAACACAACAGTTCTCCTTCTAGGATTTGTTACCAAGCACCTCCTCAATATCATCTCCATTCTTCCTCACTTAGTTAAGTCTAATCATCATAAGAAGCAGGGAATATTTCATTTTTTATCTTTGTATACAGTTTATAAAATAGCACACTGGGTACCTTGTACCACAACCCAAATCCTTTCAGGAGCTCCAGTCTCCAGTGACTTCTCCCCTCCTTTAAACACTTGTAGCCTTTGTCAATATGATGACTAAATCAAATTGGAAAATATTTGTAAAAAGTACTTAGAAGTGACTAGACTACAGTAAGTGCTCCATAAATACTCTCTTTCCTTCTCTTCCTTCTCTTTTTATCATCTGTATATTTCCAGAGACACTCAGGGAACCTTTAAAATGAATCCTTCTATCTCTCTTTTTTTTTTTTTCTCTCCAGATGGAATATAAATTCCCCATATTACCTCTTTGGGATAGGCATCTATCTGAGGATCTAGCATAGTGTTTGGAGCCAAACAGTAATTATTAGATTATGCTTTACAATCTACAAAGCATTTTTAATACATTATCTCTTTTTGTCTAACAGTTCTTTCTCTGACCATTGGGTTTCCATCATCTCCCTCCCTTCAAAATGGGTATCTCATATGTCTCTATCTTGCCCCTGTCCTTTCTCCCTCTTGCTTGGAGATCTCATTCAATTCTAAGGCTTTAATGATCATTTCTACAAAGATCACATGCACATCTTCACCTCTAGTAGCAACATCTTCCCACAGCTTTAGTTCCATATTTACCTATGACTACATTTCTAGATGTTCTAGTAGCACTCCAAGGTCATTAACTTCTCCCTCAAAAGAATTCCTGTCCATTCCCTGCCATTTTTATTTTTATGAAGAATCCTGACAGCCTACAGGCATCAAAGCTCAACATCAGTTCTCTTTTATTTTCCTTGGTTCTTCACCCCACATCCAATCAACTAACTACCAAGTCCTATTAATTCTATCTCCACAATGTTCTGGGTTTCCATTCTCTTTTCCATTATTACTGTTGTTGAAAGGTCCTAGTTCAGGTCTTCATTATCTCTTCTGGTCCACAGCAACCATCTTTTATGAGCCTTTTTACTTCCATTATCTTCCCTCTGATTTCATATCACTCATGTAAGCTTCTTAGTATACTTCTTTGTCACTTCTTACTCAAAAAACTTTCAATGGCTCCTTCTTGTCTCCCATATAAAACATTCAAGACCCACCACAATCAAACTCCAACCTAACTGTATGTGTTCTTTCTTTATTTTGCTTCTCTAATATACTTTTTGCTCCAGCTACACTAGATTATGTATTGCTGTCCCTATCTCACTTTCTCCCATCTCTTAGCCTCTATCATATTGTCCCCTGGACTAGGGATTCTTAAACTTTTTTCACACACAATCTCTTTTTGCCTGAGAAATGTTTATATGACTCCAAATATATAGGTATATAAAATAAGCATATAAATCAAACATTTGCTGATAATAAACCATCATTTTATGGACCCCACATTCACTTACATAACCCCATATGGGATCACAACCCACAGTTTAAAAAGCTTTGTCCTAGACCAAGAATTGATTCTTTCCAAATGTATTCTCCTCTATTCTGCAAAATCTATTTTCAAATATCACTTCTACACAATGCTTCCTAGAGCCCTCCAATTGTAAGTGGATCTCTCCCACCTCAAATCTTCTTATTACTTTCAAATTCTGCTACTCCATTAACATGTGTGTGTGTATGTATGTATATATATGTATATATATATACATATATATACACATATATATATACATATATATACACATACATACACACACATATATATTTGGCAGTCTGTCTCCCCACCCTTTTATTCCTATTGCCTTGCAAAAGTAAGCATTTAATGAATGTCAAAAAGGTTGAGTTTTATTAATATGTGGTAATGTGGATTATACAAAGTATAATTTAAAGACCAGTAAGGATTATTCTGCTTGATACAAACCTTCATTAAAGATTGAGTGATTTGGAAAAGATGGACCACATTTTCTTGATTTTCATCTTTCAAGTCTTTTACTTCAACCTATGTAAACAAAGTAGCAACCATTATTCATTATTCCTTTTTTTTTTAATTCATTGTTACTATTATTCTATCCTCTCTTCTCTTGAAACAAAGAAAAACAAAGTAAACAAGTAAAAGTACCCAACATATTAATGGATTTTGACTGAGTATATAGTATTCTGGCTCTAATATTCTCTCACTTCTTCCCCATGGAAGAAAATAGATTTTATTACCACTTAATGGTCTTCATAAAACTTAAGTCAATCAAATATAAAAGTAAAAAGATCCTTCCAGTTCTAACAATTCAGAAGTCCATGATTTTTTAGAGCATTTTATTTTAACCATGAATATTTTAATATATTTTTTTAAAATACCTTAGATAGAGAAACCAGTAAATCATCTGCTAATTCTTCTTGGCGAGGCAAGTCATCTGGGTTAACTCTCCATAATGTTTTCCAATCCAAAGGCATCTTGATTTCTTTCACTGTTGTCTATGGACCTACAACAATATATATATATATATATATATATATATATATCGGCATGTCCACATTAAACATAATGATATAAAACATGGCTAATATAAACAAAGGAAAAAAAAACAGCAAAATGGGTAAAATTCACTAAAGCAAAATTGGAAGAGATCCACTAGAATTAGAAGCAGTTAAGCACAGTGGAAAAAATGTTATATTTCAAGTCAGAGGATCTGAGTTCAAATCTTGACTTTATCATTTACCAACTGTTTTACCCTGGATAGGTAATTAACCTATTTGGGCCTTAATTTCTCAATTGTAAAATGAGGAAGTTGGACTAAGTGACAGATAAGATCTTTTCTAGTTCTAAATCTCGAGCTTTCTATTGTAGATGTATACTTAATATCACAGTGATTTGAATAAAGAGCCCAATTAAATTTATAAGCTCCAAAAGGAAAAACTATGAGCAATGAGAACTACTGGCAAAAATGTGAATTGATGTTGAGGAAAAATTTCTTAACAATGAGAATTATAATAACAATAACAATAATAGTAATAAGACCAGACTTATTGATCCAGGTAATGTGGGCAAACAGTGAATTCCATTTTTTGCTGTAAAAATTTAGCACCTAAATATATAACTGAATTGAGTATATATATATAACACCACAAGACCAGCTAGCTAGAATTGAATTAGAAATCCATTTTCATGACTGGAAATTGAATGGATGCCCATCAATTGGAGAATGGCTGGGTAAATTGTGGTATATGAATGTTATGGAATATTATTGCTCTGTAAGGAATGACCAGCAGGATGAATACAGAGAGGCTTGGAGAGACCTACATGGACTGATGCTAAGTGAGATGAGCAGAACCAGGAGATCATTATACACTTCGACAACGATATTGTATGAGGATGTATTCTGATGGAAGTGGATTTCTATGACAAAGAGACCTAACTGAGTTTCAATGGATAAATGATGCACAGAAACAGCTATACCCAAAGAAGGAACACTGGGAAATGAATGTGAACTATTTGCATTTTTGATTTTCTTCCCGAGTTATTTTTACCTTCTGAATCCAATTCTCCCTGTGCAACAGGAGAACTGTTCGGTTCTGCAAATATGTATTGTATCTAGGATATACTGCAACATATTTAACATATATAGGACTGCTTGCCATCTTGGGGGGGTGGGGTGGAGGGAGGGAGGGGAAAAAAACGAAACATAAGCGAGTGCAAGGGATAATGTTGTAAAAAAAAATTATCCTGGCATGGATTCTGTCAATACAAAGTTATTATTAAATAAAATAAAATTTAAATTAAAATATATATATATTAAAAGGGAAGACAGTCAGATAGCACAGTAGATAGAGCATCAGTCCTGAAGTCAAGAGATCTGAGTTCAATTCTGATTCAGATATTTAATACTTCTTAGTTCTGTGACCCTGGGCAAGTTACTTAATCCCAATTAAGCAAATAAAAATAAAATAAAACTAATGTAAAAAAAAAAAAGAAATCCATTTTCATGGATTAACAGACAACAAATGTCCACATTATATGGACCTCCAAATGTTCAGAAACATTGGAACAAGAATTGTCATCACAGACCAAACTTGCCTACAATATTCCCAATATGATACTTATTCATAAAATGTTTTTAATAGATGCTACTATCACAAAAATTCATAATCTCTAAACACATGAAACAAAAGGCTTTCAAAACACAAGAGACCTGGTTTAATTACAATCAAGTGGAAATGGGACAGGGTACCACCATTTCCTGTTGTCCTATCCTGTATTACATTTGTACAAATGAGGGTCTGAGGATGTTTACAGAGCACCAGGCAGCTAGACATATAAAGTATCAAGCCTGGAATCACACCTACTGGCTGTATGACCCTGGGCAATTCACCTAAGCCTGTTTACCTCAGTTTCCCATCTGTAAAATGAGCTGGAAAGAAAATGACAAACCACTCTAGCATGGGGCAAAGAAAAAAACACTGAATAAACAACAACCCATTAAGAAGCTAATAATCACAAGATATAAATTCATGTGTTTATAATGGCAAGTTATTTTATTTTATTTTATTCTTCACAACAACTTTGGCAGGTAGGAAATATTAATGGAATAACTGGATGGAAAACTGAAGCTCAGGCAGCACAGAATTCTTCCCAACTTTAACACTTTTTGCACTCCCACCAGTTGCCTCTCTCTAAATGGTACCCCTTTCAGGGTAGATGACTCCTGGTAAGAAAAGAGTTAAAAAGATTCCATTTCAGGAGCCATGGGGGAATGCCTTTCTATCTGAAGAAGAAAAGAACCACTTCTAACAAAGTTGGGGGAGGGAGGTGCAGGCACTCCTCACACTCAGGTTTGCACCCTAACCCTGCCACCTGAGGCTGGAGGAGCCTAACACCCCTCCTCCCTTTCCTCCCTATTCCCCAGCCCCGGATCCTAGGAATTGAAGCAGATCCAGATAGAATTAAGTGATTTGCAGCTAGAGCCTCCTGCCCAGTGCTCAGCAGAACTGTGGGAAATGATCTGTTCCACTGGCAAACAACTATTATGCGACCTCCTAACAGGTGGAGTCTCACTGTACATTTCCCAACAGACTACTCTTTTAAGCCACCAACATAAATAGCACTGGAAAAATTTGTCTTGAAATCCTGAGGTCGCAGTGATTACCAGCTTTGACTGTATCAAAAGTTTTGTGGTCCATATGTTCACTACTTTGTGGTCCAAATATGGATGACACCTTAGTACTAGATATTGCACAGATACATAAATCTGACAAGGAAAAAAATATAACAGACATGAGAGAGAATTACTATAAGTAAATTGAGCACCAGTGAACCCTGAAACATTTTGATTTTTATCTATTTGAAAAGTGTTTCTGGAGTAATACAAAGCAAACTTCCAAACATAATCTTAATACTGTGATGAGAGTATTTATCCTTTTATAAATTTTGCAAAAGACTTACTGATTTTTTTGATCCATAGTGCAGTTGTAAAACAACCAAATTACTTTTTGTTGATACTATATGATTTTACATGAGAAACTGTATGTGTTTGTCTAAGATGTCCTCCGTTTTATTTTTTATTTTATAGACTAAATATATTTTATTTGCCATGTAAGTAAACTCATTTGACTTTGTCTTCCTGTGCACAGTATTGACAAAATACAACTGTTACTAATGAAACGAATGAACACGTTAGGCGCCTCCTCTTGCTTAACATATTCCTTAAGACTGATTGCAGGTTCTTAAAACTTAACATGATCTTTTGCACTAAAATTCTCAGTATGCTGATTATGGAGAAAAACTTTTTCTCCATTTCATTTTGTTGCATATTTGACTTAAATTTTATTGCAATGTGAATTGCGCTGCTAAGTAGGAAGATTTGATTTTTTTTCGTACCTACAGGTAATATATTCTCACGGATACTTACTTACTGTAGCTTTTTCCACATAAATAAAACGTTTTTTCTACTTTAAAAAAAAAAAAAAAGATTTCTTATCGAAATAAATCCTGAAACATTCATTAGGTATCTATTACATGCCAAAGCATGGAGCTAAACCTGGAGCAAACAAAAGAAAGCTCCAAGGAACTCCCAGGATGAGAAGGGGAAGGGCACCAGCAGAAAGCAACAAAGTTACACCTCAGACACAAGCAAGATACTTTGTACCTAATAATGAATGAAAGGCGACTATCTCCCCAAACCCTGGGGATAAGATTCTGGTTGAGAACTTGAAGGAAGCCAGGGGGCAGAGGTGAGGTGAATAGTCCGGTCCTGGGGGAAGAACAGTGAAAACAAAACAGTCGGGCTCTCACTAGCAGTAATGGAAAGTGGTGTTGGAGATCAATAAATTAGGGGGCAGTTCCCGACCCTGCCTCCCACAGTCCAGAATAAGCATTACCCCGGCCTTCTCTGGAAGACCTCGCGGATTTAGAGCTCCAAGGCATCTTCAGAGATGCCACCGTGATTTTAAAGAGTAACTGAGGCCCGGAGAGATTTGGGATGCGGGATGCCGCCTCCGCACCTCCCACACCTCCCACTCCTCCAGACTGACTCCTAATCCGGGACTCGAGAAGTGGCATCTACCGGTGGGCGCACAGGTTGCGATATTGGGGCAGGGAGCATCTAGCGGGGGAAGGGAGGGAGAGTCGGGAGGGCTCCCCGGCTCACTGCACTGACCAGTGTCTGGAGGTGATGGCGGGAAAGTACCGCAGAGCCCCCGCCCTTCTCTGTCAATTTAGGCTGCAGCTCCCGCGCTGCGCCTCCACCGCGGGTCTATTCCTGAGGGCGGCGGCGGCGGCGGCGGTGGCGGCGGCGGCAGCGGCAACTGTTGCTGCTAGGCGACCCGATGGTTCCCACCCAGTGGATGTATAAAGCGCCACCCTCCTCTTAACCGGGCTCGGCCCAGCGTCCCGGATGCTGAGCCTACATTTCACGACTGCGGGGCGATGCTTTACGACCCGAGTTCGAAGTGAGGGGACCGGAGATGAAATGAGGACTCTGATTCTCAGAATGCATCGCATACCGGGAAATGTAGTCCTGAGCGAGTACACGGAGCTGTCCGGTTCCCGGCATGGGCTGCCCTGCGTCTGAAGCGCATGAGGATCGTCCCTGGAGCGTCTCGAGCCGCGCTCCTTGCAGTGAGAAAAGGAGAAGTTTCCCGTGGGACTAGTGTGTAGAGTTGACTTTTCTCGTCTCCTCGGCTCCTTGGAGCGGGGGAGGAGGGGGGGGAAGGGAGATAGGTAAGAAACACCTGGCGCGGGATTCGTGAGCGTAGAGCCCTGTGGTTACCTCCCCCTCAGCCTGCCCGGCCGCTATTTCCTCCTCTCCTTCAACCCTCTCGGAAAGCGAGGGAGGAGGACCGTGGTGGAGCAGCGCCCCAACTTTACCCTCCCCAGCCCCGGTTTCGCTGTGATCATCTGCGCGGGGTGAAAAAAAGTTTCTTTTGCTTCAACTAATTGCGAGAGGAAATGCGGCCACCTATTGGAAAGGAGAGGGGGAGGGAAAAATACACCCCCCCACCTAACCCCCATCTCCCACCCCACCCTAGTTTCCTCTTTCCTTGATTTCCCGCACCTCTGAGCCCAGGGAGAAACAGGCTCGGTGCGTTGTGAAATAGTGGATTCGATTCTGCAAGACTTGGGTTCAATACTTCAATCCTTTCCAGTGCTCCGTGCACCTGGGCAGGTCCGAAGAGGAGTCGTTAAGCTCCTACCGTGAGCCAGGAACTGTGCTCGTCAGTGCTGGGCTACAAATTATATGCAAAATATAATTATATTGCGTTTATCGTGAGCCAGGTATTGTGTTACGTAGTGCTGAGATTAAAGATTATAATGGCTATCATTTACATGGCACCTGTTGTGTTTCACATAGTGCTAAGCAAAATCTGGGTATCCAGATAGATAGAGCCAATATTTCTTTATTACCTACTGTGTCCCAGCATTGTGTTAGCCAAGTGCTGAATTTACAAATTATATGGGGTAACTTGGTAATATGGTGTCTGCAGTGTGCCAGACATTGTACTAGCTAAGGATAAAATAAATGCTGCTTGCATATACATAGTGCCTATCATAAGTGAAAATGCTATGTTGTGATCCCACTCAGTTCCCACAGTCTTCTTTCTAGTTGTAGATGGCTCTTATTATAAGATCATTGGAACTGGTATCCATGTTGAGAAGAGCTGCATCCATCAGAATTGAGCATCTTATAATCTTGATAGTGCCATGTACAATGATCTCCTGGTTCTGCACATTTTACTCAGCATCAATCAGTTCATGTAAGTCTCTCCAGGCCTCTCTGAAATCTCTGAAGTCTCTCATGTTATAGCTGTAGCATTGATTAGAGTTGACAGCTTTTTTGATGAGTGGAAGACTAGGGGAACAAACTGGAATGACTAGAAACTGTACCCTAAAACAGAAATGGGAAAGTTAGAAAAAGAGGACAGAGATTAGAAAAGATAATAAAGGTTCTTTTGGATATAACTTGAAGGTTCCTATGGATAAGGGGAGATAATAGGATGGTGTATATTTGTATATAAAAGATGTATAAATGAAATCTGCAATCATCGGCATAGAGATGATAAACTCATGGCATCCAGTGAGATCATCAAGAAAGTATGGAGAAGAAAAGAAGAGGGTCCTGAGATAGATAGATAGATAGATAGATAGATAGATAGATAGATATAAGAATAGGAGAATAGGCGTAAAAGAAACTGAGATGGATAGGTCAGGACCAGAAGGGAACACAATTCTGAAAACTAAAAGAGAAAGATGGTTGTTAAGCATTACCAGAGGTCTAAGTGAATGAGTGCTAACAAGGCTGTGCGATTGGTAATTATTCCAGAGAGAGAAGTAACTGTGAGGTGAAAAAATACAGACAATGAATACAGGCTGCCTTTTCTCAGAGTCTTGGTGTGAAAGAGAGGTTGTTGTTTGTCCTTCATTCTTGAAGAGGACCATGACAAGAGGAAGGTGATGCCATGACACACCTGCTGCACTTTTCTATTCAGAGCCATCTGGATCCAGTAACAAGATATAGATCCAAATGACTGGAGATGGCCATGTATGAAATGGAGACCTTGGCCTTTTTAATGTAAAGTCTTCAACAGATCTCTGTTTGACTGGACAAATAGCAATTTGCTATTTGTGACTAAGGCTAAATAGCAATTGAGGCAAAGAACCTCCTCTTTTACCTAGTCCAAACAAACAAACAACAACAACAATATATATATATATATATATATATATATATATATATATATATATATATATATATATAAAATGAATGAATCTAGGAGGGGAAGACCCTCAGGGTTTCTGGTCAAAGGAGAAATGGCTGCTATTTACATTCAATCTGAATCTGTGGGGACCCTAATTATAAGCAAATGCAGGTTGGCCTAGCACCTATTGATGTCCAATGAAAATCATAATGGTTTTGGTTTAAAACATAGTTTCAAGAAAGTAATCTAGCCAATAAACCCCAAGATATCTTGAGAGGGTTCAGAGATGCAAAAGAGAAAACAAAAATGGTTTTAAGAGCTTTTGTAAGTAAGGGAGGGAGGAAGAAAGAAAGGGGGTGAGAAGAGTAGTAAGGCACTTAGAAAAGATGTAATCAAGTAAAAAATTTAAGGATGGGGGAGGTGAGAGCTTATTCATAAGGAAAGGAGCCAGAGAATAAGGAGTAATAATTAGGGAGAAAGGGAATGAGAAGAGTTTTAAGCTTCATTCAAAGTAGTATATGTGTATATAAGACTTCTCAGATATGGAACATAGCAGTCTCCAAAGAATTGCATTTGAGTTCGATGGAGAAAGATGGCACTGGCAATGTGAGCAGACAAATAAGGAACTTTGAAGAATAGTGTATAAAAATGTATGACTGAAAGACTAGATCAGGTTTCATGAAAAGAGCAAGCCTTAACAGTTTGACTAGAGGAAAAAAGAAAAGCCCTGGCTGGGCATTAGCAAGTTACAATTTGCTTCATGGGAAAAATGTCCAAATTGATGACAATACAAATCATTTGAATTTTAGTAAATTCAGAAAACTGGGAAGGATGGGAAGGATACATTGTTTTGAAAAGTTTCTGGTGAGGGGGGAGAAAATAGCTTTTCTAAGAAAAGATGTCTAGAATATAGATCATCTGTCTTTGTACTTGCTTTTTGTCACTATCGTGAATTTTGTGTCTGTCATTAATAATAGAAATTCCTTTTTGAAAATAATGCTATGTTCTTAACAAACTGTAACAAACTATAAATTTATCTAAAATATCCATGGCCAAACATTTGAATTTTTGATGTCTTCACTATTATGATTTAAAGGAGCATAAGACCTCAAAAGTCTAGGAAAAGTAAATGACATTTATATAATATTTAAAAATACACAAGAGACTTTTTAATATACTTTATCCCACTTGAGCTTCATAATCATGTGAAGTAGGTACTGCAGGGATTATCCCTATTTTATAAATAAGGAAATTGATCATCAGAGAGGTTCAGTGAAGAATTAGAAGCAGAATTTCAATCCAATTTATCCTCAATTGCAAGTCTGGCATTCTGTCTGCTAAACTAGGCTGCTTCTATGTGCCAGAAACCAAGAGCAATTATTTTAAACTGAATATAAACATTATTCAGCAGTATTTTACTTAATATATAATAACATCAAATTTTTTATCTGTCTAATTATTAGTGTTCTCAGTTATTCATTTTAGAAATTTTGTATTTTAGGCATGTAGCTTACTTGGAATTATGAGACCTGAATATTGTTCTAATTCTATATATTTTTTTAATCTTGGGAAAATTTGACAAAATTAGCTCTGAAACATTGTCTTCATCATTGCCTTCCTTGGCTAATAATGTTTGGTTGAAAGTAAGAACATTTGATATGATCCTTTTAAAGAAACACTTACCTTAGGGTCTTTTATTGCCTTAAAATTTAGGAATTCTTTATTCTACTGAAATACGTAAATAGGAAAGATATCTCTTTACACCTCTACCTTTATTCTCCCCAAGAAATTATTTGGATTTTTTTTTTTAGAGGCTACCCTTTTTCCTCTTCTGCCTCTATGTCATTAAAATTAGCACTAGCCCACATTTTTGTGACTAAAATAAATTATGCACACTGTTATATTAATGTTATATGATTTTTAAGAGAAGTTCGAATCCGCTTTTATAAATGACACTCTCAGGCTCAGTTAAAGTAAAAGTAAAATTTAATTATACAATGCACGGGATAGAATGCTTGCAATAACAACACATACAGCAAATAATACACAAGAGGCAAAGAATAATAAGGATTATGATTAAAATAGCAGAGAAAGAGAGGGAATACATTACTCAGTACGATCGAGGGAGCTTCAACTCTAATTGGACGGCTGGGAAGGCCCCGATATTTCAGCCTGTGAGTCTCGATTGGGAAAGTCCTAGGCAGATCGTCATCTCCATAGGTGAGGCTTCAAAAGTGGAGAATGCTTTGCCCACTCTTTATAGGGGTCCAAACAAAGAAGGCTTTGGGCCAAATGAAGACCTCATCTAAGACAAGGACGCACCAACTAGGGCTCCAGGTGGTTATAATCAAATGTTGCATTGATAAGGGGGCCAGTCCTTATCAACAGCAACAGTTCCAAGGAGTGGTGAGTTCCTGGAATCATATAATTGGAGCTAAAACACAGGTGGTACATGCCTGTCTTATAGATTAAAAAGGAAAGAGTTGAAATATATGTTCTTATGGGTCAAGGAACGGTCAGGTTTTTATAGGAGAAGGAGTTAAAATATATGCTCTTGGGGTGAGAGAGCAGTCAAGTCCTCACAGGGGGAGTCATGTCCTTCCTTGATTGGGTTCTCATGGTTTACATGGGAATTAGGTTCATGTGGGGAAAGTCACGTCCTTACAATGATTTGAAATGAACTTACTACTAATAAGGAGATTTCTTATTCACACACCTAAAATAAATATAATATACATTGCTGTTATATTTTTAATTGCCTTTCACAGAGAATGAGTTTGCTATATACAGGCCTGTACTTGTTTGAAACAATGCATTTAAATAAATGTTATTAAGGAGGAAAAAACGCCACTCTTTGTAAAATGTTTCAGGGTACGTGATTTGTATAAATTTTGAAAAACCACTAGAATATATCATCACGTATAGTTGAAGATGATTTTGTATATTGATTTGTGTAAACTTTTTAAGACCAAGTACAATGTATTATTTTTTGTAGTTTTTATTGTTCCTGTTTGTAATACCTGTTAATGATTTCAAGCTATGGATTTCAAAATTTAAACTATAAAATTTCAAACTAATCATGAGAGGCTTGATTTTTTTTTTTAATTGTTAATGACACTTTTCCATTAAGTGTCAGGGCATTTTTCTGTAATGTTCAGGCTAGTTTTCTGGAGGTTCTTCTGACAGGCCTTAGTCTCAGCAGGATAAATACCATGAGAATGATAAGGAATATAGTCTAGAGTCTTTATTCTGGCCCCATCTTAATTTTAGTGGAGGAGGGTAGAAGAGCCACCAGGAGGAGGTAAAAAATGGATTGTCTCATTTCCAGTCCTTCTCAGCTCTTATATATCTTAGTACAATTACATCATTACAGCACACTGAATATGTGTGAACTAGAGAACCATTACATCACCATACTAAGTATATATGTGAACCAGAGAATCATAATCTCATCAATTCACCTGGGTTAACACCTTGTTAGATATGACTGTAAACCCCATTTTCCAAGTTTCCATAACCCTGAGCTATTTTAACTATCCTAGACTGTAAATCTAGAAGTACTAAATCATGACCAGTTTTATCATTTCCTGAAGACTATCTTGCTCAAGATTCCAGGTAAAAGATCAAGTTCTAACCAGTCTCTGTTCCTTGCCATTTCCTCTTTGGAGCTTTTAGTCAAAGTCCTTAGTGTACTAAGTTTGGAATTGTGATTTCTAACCCCAGTATTCAGTGGCACTCAGTGAACTGCCTTAATATTCCAGTGGTATGGAGTTCGTGTGGCAGAGAAGCTGCAGTGATGAATTGCTGCCCTAGTTGCAAGCCAGTAGATCAGCAGAGAAATTACAGAACATCCAACACAAACATAAAAGATCAATAGTGAACCCCAAAACGCTAGAATCTCACGGGACCTGGCCACAGTCACCCAATACCGGGAGTGAATCAGTATAGATCCAACACAGCTATAGCTGCTTGGAAAACCTCCCCTGCCCTAAAGGCAGATCTTAACTTAAAAAAAAAAAAAAAAAGAGTGAAAAAGTAAAGAGGACTGTAACAATTGACAAAAGAGAATGGATTTTATGGCAAAAGAGAATGGATTTCAGACCCTGAGGAGACTAAAGGATGATTCTCTCCAGATAAACCCCCCAAAGGCAATATAACCTGGTCCCCATCACACAAGGGTTTCCTAGAAGAAATTTAAAAGGATCTTAAAAGAGAGCTAGAAGAAAAATGGGGAAAGGAAATGAAAATTTCGCAAGAGGATCTGGAAAAGGCAACCCAGAAACTCTCTGAAGAAAATTCACTACAAAATAGGCTTAGTGAAACAGAACAGTATATAACTCATTAAAAGATAAATTTGATAAAATGGAAAAAGAAAGCAACTCCCCCCCAAAAAAAACAAAACAAAACAAAAAAAAAAAAAAAACAGAATTTGTGAGACAAAAAAAGAAAATAACTCCTTAAAAAACAGAATTTGTGAAATGGAAAAAAATTCCATAGAACAAAACAACTCATTTAAAAATTCAATTGGACAAATACAAAAAGAGGTTTAAAAAAAAAGTAAATGAAGAAAATAATTCACTAAAATTCAGAACTGAACAAAATAGGAATGAATGACTCAATGAGACAATGAGAATCAGTCAAGCAAAACCAAAAAATGAAAAAATAGAAAAAAAATGTAAAATATTTAATTGAGAAAATAACTGACCTGGAAAATAGATCTAGGAAAGGCAATCTAAGGATTAGTGGATTCTATAAAATACATGATGGAAAAAAGAGCCTAGCACTATCTTTCAGGAAATCATCAAAGAGAACTGCCCAGATGTCATAAAAACTGAAGGTAAAATGACAATTGAAAGAATTTGCTGAATGCCTTCTGGAAAAGACCCCAAAATTAAAACCCCAAGGAATATTGTGGCTAAATTTTAGAACTATGATACCAAGGAAAGAATGTTACAAGCAACTAGAAACAAATAATTCAAATATTGAGGAGCCCAAATAGGATTACTCAGGACCTAGCATCTTCAGCCTGGAATCTGATATTCTGAAAGGCAAAGGAACTTGGAATGCAGCCAAGAATAAATTACCCTGCTAAATTGTGCATTTTCTTTCAGGGAAGAAGATGGACATTCAATGAAATTGGTGAATTCCATTTATTTTTTGATGTAAAGACCAGAGCTAAACAAAAAATTTGACCTCCAAATATAGAACTCAAAAAAAAGCATAAAAAGGTAAAAAGAAAAAAAAAATTCTTAAGAACTGCATTTCTAGTATGGGTATGCATTGAGACTACATATATAATCTAATTATACTGTTATAATATAAAAAAGAAACTAGAGGTGGAAAGGGAATTGTAACAGAAGAAAAAGGGGAAAGTGGAGATAAAATGAGGGAAATTACATCTCAGGAAGAGACAAAGAAAACATTATAATTGAGGGAAAGAAGGGAAGATGATGAATATCATGTGAATCTTACTCATCAGATTTGGTCCAAAGAAAGAATATTAGATGTATTTGGTTTCACTGAAAAACATCTCTCATCTTATAGAAAAGTGAGAGGAGAAAGGGGAAAAAGGAAGGGGTAGGCTAAATAAAAGAGAAATAGTAGGGGAAAGGTATAAAAAAGAAAGAACTGTGTAAAGCAAGTGGTGCTCATAAGTAAAATACTGGGGAGGAGGGAAAAAAGAAAAGGAAAGGAAAAAGTATAATTTGGTGTTAATAAGATGGCAGGAAATACAGAATTAGTAGTTTTAACTGTAAATGTGAATGGGGTGAACTCTCCCATAAAACGTAAGCAGATAGCAGACTGATTAAATATGTTGTTTACAAGAAACACATTTAAAGCAGAGCAGTATAAGTAAAAGGCTGGAGCAGAATCTACTATACTTAAGCTGAAGTTAAAAAAAAAAAAAAGCAGGGGTAGCCATCCTGATGTCAGATCAAACTAAAGCAAAAATTGATGTAATTAAAATATCTTGCTAAAGGATACCATAGATAATGAAGCAATATCAATATTAAATATATATGTACCAAATGATGTAGTATCAAAATTCCTAAAGGAGAACTTAAGAGAGTTGCAAGAAGAAATAAACAGCAAAACTATAATAGTAGGAGATCTCAATCTTGCTTTTTCAGATTTAGATAAATCAAACCACAAAATATATAAGAAAGAAGTTTAAAAAGGCAAATAGAATACTAGAAAAACTAAATATGATAGCTCTTTGAACAAAATTGAATGGAGTACACTTTCTTCTCGGCAGTTCCATGGAACCTATACAAAAATTGACCATGTATATTAGGACATAAAGAGCTCAAAATCAAATGCAGAAAGCCAGAAATAGTAAATGCATTTTTCTCAGATCGTGATGCAATCAAAATTACATTCCATAAAGGGCCAGGGGAAAATAGATGAAAAAGAAATTGGAAACTAAATAATTTCTTCCTAAAGAATAAAAGGGTGACGAGTTATTTTTACCTTCTGAATCCAATTCTCCCTGTGCAACAGGAGAACTGTTCGGTTCTGCAAATATGTATTGTATCTAGGATATACTGCAACATATTTAACATATATAGGACTGCTTGCCATCTTGGGGGGGGGGGGAGGAGTGGAGGGAGAGAGGGGAAAAACGAAACATAAGCGAGTGCAAGGGATAATGTTGTAAAAAATTACCCTGGCATGGATTCTGTCAATACAAAGTTATTATTAAATAAAATAAAATTTAAATAAAAAAAAAGAAGAATAAATGGGTGAAACAGCAAATCATAGACATAATCAATAATTTCATCCAAGAGAATGACAATAATAAAACAACATACCAAAATTTGTGGGATGCAGCCAAAGCAGTAAGAAGGGGAAATTTTATATCTCTAGATGCTTAACTTGCATAAAATAGAGAAAGAGAAGATCAGTAAATTGGATTTGCAACTAAAAAATCTAGAAAAAAAACAACAACAAATTAAAAACCACCAGGCAAGTACCAAACTTAAAATTCTAAAAGTAAAAGGAGATCAATAAAATTGAAAGTAAAAAACTATTGAATTAATAAATAAAAGTAAGACTTGGTTTTATGAAAAAATCAACAACTTTTAGTTAATTTGATTAGAAAAAGGAAAGCGCAAAATCAGTTGTTAGTCTCAAAATGAAAAAGGGAACACTTTCCACCAATGAAGAGGAAATTAGAGCAATAATTAGGAGTTATTTTGGCCAACTTTATGCCAATAAATTTGACAACCTAAGTGAAATGGAGAAATCTCTACAAAAATATAGATTGCTCAGATTAACAGAAGAGGAAATAAATTACTTAAATAGTCCTGTTTTAGAAAAAAAATAGAAGAAGCTATTAATCAATTTCCTAAGGAAAAAAAATCCCAGGACTAGATGGATTTACATGTGAATTCCACCCAACATTTAAAGAATAATTAACTCCAATACTATATAAACTATTTGAAAAAATAGAGAATGAAGGACTCCTACCAAATTCTTTTTATGATACAGACATGGTACTAATACCTAAACCAGGTAGGATGAAAAAGAGAAAGAAAATTATAGTCCAATCTCTCTAATCAATATTGATGCAAAAAATCTTAAATAAAATATTAGCAAAGAAATTACAGAAAATCATCCCCAGGATAATACACCACGACCAAGTAGGATTTATATCAGGAATGCAGGGCTGGTTCAATATTATGAAAACTATTAGCATAATTAACCAAATTAAGAAAAACCATTTGATCATCTCAATAGATGCAGAAAAAGTATTTGGTAAAATCCAACACCCATTCCCATTAAAAACATTAGAGAATATAGAAATAAATGGACTTAAATTCCTTAAAATAGTGGGTAGCATCTATTTAAAACCATCATCAAGCATCATATATAATGGTCATAAGCTGGAACCATTTCCAATAAGATCAAGGGTGAAACAAAGTTGCCCACTATCACCATTACTATTCAATATTGTATTAGAAATGCTAGCCTTGGCAATACGAGAAGAAAAAAAGATTAGATGAATTAGAGTAGGTAATGAGGAAACCAAATTATCACTCTTTGCAGATGACATTATGGTATATTTAGAGAAAATCAACTAAAAAACTGTTAGAATTAATCCACAACTTTAGCAAAGTTGCAGGATACAAAATAAATCTATATAAATCATCAGCATTCTTATACATCACTAATAAAATCCAACAGCAAGAGATACAAAGAGAAATTCCATTCAAAATAATTGTCAATAGGATAAGATATTTGGGAATTTATCTACCAAGAGAGGGTCAGGAACTATACGAACAAAACTACAAAACATTTTCCACACAAATAAAGTCAGATCTAAGCAATTGGAAAAATGTCAAGTGTTCTTGGATAGGTCAAGCGAATATAATAAAAAAGACAATACTACCCATACTAATCTATTTATTTAGTGCTATACCAATCAAACTCCCAAGAAACTATTTTACTGACCTAGAAAAAATAACAAAAAAATTCATCTGGAAGACCAAAAGGTCAAGAATTTCAAGGGAATTAATGAAAAGAAATGCAAATGAAGATGGCCTAACTGTACCAGATTTAAAAGTATATTATAAAGCAGCAGTTATCAGAACCATTTGGTACTGGCTAAGAAATAGAACAGTTGATTAGTGGAATAGGATATTATTATTGTTCAGTAAGAAACAATCAGCAGGATGATTTCAGAGTGGTTTAGAGAGACCTACATGAACTGCTGCTAAGTGAAATGAACAGAATCAGATCATTATACACTTCAACAACAATATTATATGAAGATCAGTTCTGATGGAAGTGGCTCTCTTCAATATTGAGATGATTCAAACCAGTTCCATTTGTGTAGTGACAAAGAGTCAGCTACACCCAGAAAGAGAACTATGAGAACAGAGTTTGGAACACAACATAGCATCCTCATTCTCACTGTTATTTGCTGTGTTTTCTTTCTCAGTTTTTCTTTTTCTTTTTCTTCTTAATCTGATTTTTCTTGTACAACAAGATAATTATATAAATTATATAAGTATTTAGATATATATTGGATCTAACATGTATTTCAACATGTTTAACATGTATTGGACTACCTGCCAGCTAGAGGAGGGGATGGGGGGAAGGAAGGGAAAATTTGCAACAAAAGGTTGCAAGAATCAGTGTTCAAAAGTTTACCCATGCATATGCTTTGTAAATAAAAAGCTTCAATTAAAAAAAAAAAAAGTACCAAGGGGAATAAAGGAGCAGTAATAGGATGTGGCCCTACAGGCATTCTCTAAGGAGTACTGAAGTTCAGAATGAGGAAAAGATGAAGGAAAATAAAGAAAACCAGAAGGAATTATGGATTTTCTAATGTCATGGGGGAAGGGACAAGGCTTCTGGTAGGAATGGATCAGATGATGAAGACTGATACTAGAGAGAAGTCAGAGCAGTTCAGTTTATACTTTTTTTCTTTGCCAAATAAAATGATCTTTTTACTAGCAAGAACAGGGGAAAAGTGACTCATCAAGAGTTTATGACCCAGGTAAGTAAGACGATACCTGATGTGTTCATATCATCTGACCTAAGCAGGTTCCATACCTGACTTCTGAAAGAACTTCTGGACAGATGGATGTGTATGCTGAATCATACATAGTCAGCAGCTTTTGAAAGGCTGCAGATCTGCTACATAATTAAAGAATGGAAATTGTTTTAAAAGTGATCAAAAAAGGAAAAAAAATATGTAAGCAGTATTGATTGATTAACCAAGCTTTTCTATCTGTCACCATATTTACTAATTGCCTACTAAGTTCAGACATCTTTACTAGGTGTACATGGATTAAAGTGATACTTTCATGTCAGATTTTTGGTTTTTTTGATCAATCTCATATAACATAAATAAAGTCTATTATTATTTTTTTCTGCTGTTATTTTATAGAGCTGTCAAGAAGAATTAATTAGGTGGGAAGAAGGTAAAAAATGGCCAGCTAAAACTCAAGGAATGCAAAATAAAATGAAAGAAAAAGAAGTGGATACGCTAACCAAGCAGTTGAATACTGTAAAAAAGCTTTTGACCAAGTAAGGTTAAATTTATTTCTGAACCTCCATACATGAAAGAAATCTTTTCAGTGAATTTAAAGCAACAATATAATATTAAGGTATTTAAAAATAGATATAATCTGTATCATTTGTTCTGATTGTAATCTAGAGGTGTTTTTCTTTTTAAGAAATGTATTTTAAATGTTTTTATAAGAATTATGTGAATGATATTCCTACTTTTTAATAAATTAGTTAAACTCAAATATAATCTTTGATATTTTCCAAGGAAATATATATAAGCATATGTTATTAATAATGATTTACATCTTAAATTCCACAGGTCTAATAAAGATAAAATCACATTGCAAAAGAAATTAAAATCAAGTAGTGTGACTTCTGATTGACTTATGGGAGTACATGTTTCAGATTTAGAAAAAGAATTAGAAGAACTTAGAAAAACAAATATTGAACTAGAAAACGAAATAGGCCACATGAGGTAAGCTATTTAGAAGAATGTTTCTATTTAAATGAAGTACAGAAGTTTGAATATAACATGCTTATCTAAATCTTTAAAAATATGTTTACCTACTTTGTATTAAAATGACAGCTTTCTTTCAAAACTCACTCATAATAATAGAATTGCAGAATTAGAGGGGACCTCAGAGTTCTTTTAGACCCTACTTAAAGCATAATATTGTTAATTGACATTTTTGTTGTACTTTCAAGTTTGCAATTAAGAAACCTTTTCCTCATCATGTATATTACATACAGTCCATGAATTTTTTTCCATATCAAATATATTTGCCCCTCATAGTCTGTGAATTTCACATTAGAGGGCCATTTCTTATGATCCAAAACTATTCCATTATGTTCATGGACCACAATTTATTTAGCCCTGCCCTAGTTGATCACCAACTGCTTTGGTTCTTTGATAGATTATTGATCTGATCTTACAAGAAGATGTTTTGGGCCAGAACCTGAAACAAGGTACTAAGTAGAACTAATTAATACAATGCTTGTGTTCACACCTTTACTCATTGGAGTTCACAAGTATGGGAGTTCACAAAGTTAACTGTGTAACTTTGTGAATTCACACCTCCCTTGAAGGTCTTGGGGCCAAAGAGCACTATGGGAGAAAACCCATAATCCCTCTCTCTTGTATCCCACAATTCCTCTCTCTCATAAAGAAACAGAGGCTCTCGGACAGATTTCACCGGAATTACATGAAGAATGGAGCTGGCTGGAGGCAGAAGAAAGCAGAGGCAGAAGCAAAGGACAAAACTGCAAGAGCTCTTATAACCAAGCAGAGAGAGAGGCCTCTAAGCTAACCGGGCTATATTGGAGACAATAAAAGATCTGAACTTTTATCACCTGGCTGCGTTTTGGGGTAATTATTGATCTGAACTGATACTAAGGCTGGCTCCAAGAAAAACCTTCCCCGAGAAACCTACCTTCTCCCCGAGAGAGAATTATTTTACTTATTTTAAAAGAAGAAAAAGAAACACCACAGTTCTTGATAACTACAGAAATTGTTGCCACCAGTATTTTGGTTTATATGGGACCATTTATGTCTTTGGATTCCTCTGAGTATATGAGCATGACTTCTTAACATAAGTATGCTGAGTAGCGATCAATAGAAAGCTATGTTTTTATATAAGACGTAAACATTTCCCCTTTCTGACTCTTTGCAGCATGCAACAGACTCTTTCCCGAGATTTTGTCATAGAAGATTTACATTTACAAATTAGATATCTTCAGGATAAGCTTCATACTTTAGAGGAACAGAGTTCTTTAAAAGATGCATTTTCTCAGCATTCAGTAAGCCTGATTTTATTTTATTAAATGTCAATTGGTAAAATAGGAGTCATTTGCTAAGATTTCAGCTTGCATAAGAATCCTGCTAGTTATCTTTCATTTTGGTTCTTTCATGTCAGAGAGCTAGTTTGCAAGTAAACATGGTAAGTAGCATCTAATAAATATTAACTCAAATGATTGTTTCTTGTCCAATACTGGCAAAGCTATAAGACCTAACTCTTGCATTCCCATTCATTATGAATGTCTAGTGTGGCTTGATCTTGCTATTATCATTGAAAGTGTTTTTTGGTATGTTTAGGAGCAGTGTGATGTTAAAGTAGAAAAAAATAGGCATCATCATTTCCAATGAATGGACATAGTAGATGCCCGTTTTTTTTCTTTTTTAAAAAATGACTCAAGAATGTGTAATTATTTGTAAAAGCCTTAATGTAAAACATTCAAAAAGGGGTTCTTTTCTATCCTCCTCCTTCATCTTCTTTTCATGCTTCATCTTGTCTTTTTTCTTCAAAGCAAAGTTCTGCATGTGACATAAACACTGCCTCCTCTCTTGTTATTTAAACTAATAAACACAAGTATTTTGTCTTTCTCAAGACAACAATTTATTTGGGGAGAAAACAATCCTGTAACAGTCTTCTCAGTTAAAAACAAGAAGAAAACAGTTGGTAATAAAAGCATAAATGATCAGTCCTGGCAGATACCTGGTAATTGTCTGTCCTCTGGTCAATGTGTTGTTGCCAGTCCTAAGGTGGATGAATTTCTGGGACCTGCTGTTTTGGAGCCCTCCAACATTCCGCATTATCTTTCCCTGTCATTCTAGCCAATCTGACAGGTGTGTAGTCAGAGTTGTATTAATTTGCCTTTCTCTGATTAATAATGATTTGGAGCATATTTTCATGACAATGGAGGTCAGGTTTCCACTGACAGAGTTTCCCACATGTATATACCTATTTTATTCACTATTCAATTTTATCTGTTGTTATATTGCTCTTTAAAGATGTTTCTCACCATTGATATATAGGAATCAGAATAGAGATAGAGTCAAATCCTTTACCAGAGACATAGATATGTGACTGTTGGCAAATCAGAACCTTTCTGAGGCTCAGTTGTCTCACCTGGAAATGGGTCTTAGAATAATTAATACCAATAGAATCCACCCATGGAGTAGAGTTGTAGTAAGCATTGTTAATAAGATAAAACATGCATGATAGAAGCAGCAGTGCAGAAGTTCTGGAGATAAGGACCCTCTTCTCAAGACATTTGTCCTTTTCCTTTTTATGTTCCCAAGTACAAATGTAGGAATATGGGAGTTCAGCTCGAAAAGACAACTTTTGCCTTTCTAAATTACCAACTTTGTGACCACTCTTACAGTATTTATTACTGCTAATATCCTCATTAATCACTTCTCTGAGAGAAGGTAGAAACTTCTGAGACACTGCGAATGGGAAAAAAAAAATGATTTGGAGATAGCAGTTGAGAAGCTAACAGCTGAACTGGAAGAGATGAGAAAGAGAATGCATCTGATTGAAAGCAGAAATCTACAGCTGGAACAGGCTGAAAGGCAGAGTTTGAAATCAGTCATTGACACAAGGTAAGAGAAGGTTTCAGAAGACTGGCTTTCCTCCTTCTTATTTTTAAAGATGTGAATCTGTTCCATCAAGTAGCTATAGTGATGACATAGTTTGGATCTTCTGAACAACAGGGATTTGATATCCCTGTTAAACAGTGACTGTTGTTTGCTTCTGCTGTTGCCAATGGGGCTAGTCAGATTTCTTCCAAAAAAATTAACTTCAGGATTTACTTAAAATATGAAATGGAAATTTAATTTTATTCATTATCTCATTCTACCATGGTCATTGTCATGAAATTCAAGTTTTCAAAAAAAAAAAAAAAATCACAAGACTCTCACTGCTGTTTCTATTTATTTTTCTGATGTTTCTTCATTCAACAAACATTTTGCAGCTGCCAGGAATGGGGTATTCTACTAGGCCTTGTGGGAGATAGAAAATGACAAATTATAATCTTTTCTGTCAGTCATTTGAGAGTTTCCTGCATAGTAGAGTAAGATGTGATAAAGGTAAAACAAGCACAATTAAAGGGTTTGAGCACTTAATGGAGGAACCATAAAAAAGACACCGACAAGGAAGATTAAACCTTGAAATATATGAGTTGGATTCCAACAGGTTGATATGATGAGAAAAGTATTTCAGAGCTAAGGGGGCATCATGAGGAAAACTGTTGAGATGAGGAATGTGGAACACGTACAGGGAATAGTTAGAACAGCCCTGTGGCTGGACATTGTGACTCACATGCCCAGAATTCTATCAGTTCAGAATGGCATTCACCTACATATGGACTCTTCTCACTTTTTGCCTTGTTGGGTCCTCTCCTCTACACAGGTGCCAGGAAAACCTCCTTGCCACAAACTTAGAAATATAATCAGGACTAAGAAAATCAGGCAAGGAATTCTATCAGGAAAGGACATTGGATTACTTTTATAATCTTATTTATTTTTTCTACTCTGCATATTAAACTTTTCCTTCACTAGAAATCTAGAAATTAAAGAAATCGGTAAATATTATCTTGGGGAAATCTGTGATTTAATGTTATGCCTCCTTGCAACTGATTTTAACGGAATAATGCTCTCTATATAGCAAATCTTCTAACTTTTTTTCTTAATTATACTCTAAAACTGAGAGTCTATATCTGCTCAGAGCAGAGCTTCAAGGGAGAACTGCAACATATAAGATAGAATTCTGTGCCCTTATCCACAATATTTGTTTAAAAAACAAACAAAAAAAAAAGAGAAAACATCCAACTCTGTTGTGTCAATGTAATGCTATAGCTATGAATCCTGCAATAAATCCAGAGGATCACTGATCTTAAGCAGCAACCAAGAAATATAATCAGGATCTAGAAGATCAAGCAAGGAAGGACTTTAGAGTACTATGAGTTCTTTATGAGGGTTAATCTGGGATACTGCCCCCTGAGATTGGGACTGCTGTCACAGGAAGTCTGGATGATCAGATGTTTAGATGCCATGGGATTTCATGCACACTGCTATACATGCCATGTAGACACTCGCTGCCCCAGGCCTTCCATTCTTTGTATATCTCCTATGGAATTACCAAAGGCTGCCTATCTGTGCTCTGTTGTTCTCTTAAAAGGCCATTTCTGGGGGCAGCTAAGTGGTGCAGTGATAGAGCACCAGCCCTGAAGTCAGGAGGAGCTGAGTTCAAATCTGACCTCAGACATTTAACACTTCCTGGCCATGTGACCATGAGCAAGTCAATTAACCCCAATTGCCTCCGGGGAAAAAAAAAAAAGGTCATTTCCTTCTCCAGCAATATATTTATTGGTTCTTATTTCAGCATAATCCTGCATACTCTATATTCCTGCTTATATCTAAAATTATTTTAAGTGTTAGAACAGTACCCTAAGTATTATAAGAACTTATAATAATTATAAGTATTATATGTTTTTCTATTAATGTTTTTCCTATATTATCCTTCTTATGTTCCAGGTTACCCACTGATGTAGAGAAGACAAAGACCAAATTAGTTCGTTGAGCAGGAAGAGCAAATTGAAGGGGAAAATGTTGTTTCTAGTAATGAATGTTTGCTAAATATATTATTGCTGAGTATTAGACTTGTTTTGGTTTGCTTTTACAAAGGTACAAGTTCTGCTCCATTAGTTTCCCTCTCTAAAGCCAGGAGCCAGTCATGGGCCTTCTCCTTGTTAATTCTAAGATCAAATTGCCCCACTTGTATCATTAGACTCTTGACACCATTTAGTGTATTGTGTGTCCATCGGTGTATGGATATATGGTGTATGAGGATGTTGTACTGACTTCATTTTAGGATTGTGGCTCCTAAAAACATGTACTTCATTGTAGCTGTTCTGTTATATTTATAAGTCATTTACTCCCTCTTGTACTCTTTAGTCAGATATGCTCTTATCACCCTTTGAATCTCTCATTGCTCTATTTTAAGACATATGACAAGAATTTTGAGGCAAGGCATAATCACATGTTTTATCTCACCAAGTCTTTGGTCCTTGTGAGATTAATTTGCCTCCTTATTTTAGTTCCTTTACTTCATTTTGGTTACTCCCTTGTTCTTGTGATTTTTTTTAAAAAATCACTACTTAGTACTTACATCATTTTAGACATCAATATTTAACTCAACATTTCATTAAAAATTTGCATCAAATTATGATTAAGATCCTTTGACTTGGACAACTTGTTATATGCTGAGGGAGATTCCATGGAATCTACTTTTGTCTGTTACTAGTTTTTTGTTTTTTGTTTTTTGTTTCTTTCCCCCAGTCCTACAAGGGACAAAATACATTTTCTTTTTCTTTTTCTGATAACAGAATTCTTATCCTGCATTTTCAATAAAGCATGAAACCTATTGTCAGATTGAGGTGAGAATTTCATTTATTATCTAGTTACCTCTGGTTTTCTCTAGCATTTTTTCCCCTTTTATTCTTAAAATTTTTACTCACGATGCCCTTTTTTGTTACATTAGTCCTTTCTGATTATGTCCTCCTGTGTCCAGAAAACTATCCTTTATGACAAATATTTTGAGAGAGAAAAAAGCAGTTCAGCCAGACCATGTTGACTATGTGACAATAGGGACAATGTTCTATATCCAGAGCCTGAAGAGACTGCTTCAATGAAGTCTTCATAAGTAGCCATTCCAGTCATCAGTCTCCACTGATTTTATCTTGTTCTCCCATAGCTCATATTGTGGTTGATAATCAGTGTCACTTCTGTTTTCATCTCCAAGAATGAGGATCAGTCTCGAATTTCCCTCTACCCTCTTTGCAATTCTATTCACAATCTCCCTTTTACAACACTGATTCTTATAAAGTATCTTAAGAGTTATAACCCTAATGTGTTATTCAGTTTTTCCTTTCCCTTATCCCTTCTGCAAATTTCCCTAAAATATTTTCCCCAAGTTCTTTTTCCTCATCTGTTATTTTACCAATCAATAATGGCTAAAGGTAGTTTATAATGTAAAATAGCTTTTTAATATATAAAATGGAGCTAATAAACCGTACCTTTCTAATAGTGGGAGTTCTTTGTAAATTGAGATGCAGCATATATATATATATATATATATATATAATGATCACTTCATTATCCACAGTGACAACTTAAAGGTGAATATAGTGATGTAAAATAAGAAAGTGGAGCATACTGGAAAAATATAGTTTGAGGTTTAGGATCCTCCTATTAGACCTTAAGGTTTTTGAAATTATCTAATGCCTATCAAAGTGTTCTGAAAAGAATAAGCACCTATTAGTTGCTTAAATTATATCAAGAAGTAAAAGAGGTTAAAGATTTGTAGACTACATAGATATCTCATGCTTAGTTATCACAAATATTTTTTTCAAGTTAAGTCAGAAGACAATGGATGTGGGGAGTACAGCATGACATTAAACAGAAACTTGTGCTTTAACAGAGAGTAAACAATTAGACTCATCTTCCTAAATCCAAATTTGGCCTCAAACACTTCCTAGTTGTGTCACCCTGACCAAGTCATTTAACCCTGTTTGCCTCAGTTTTCTTTACCTTTAAAATGTGCTGGAGAAGGAAGTGTTAGACAACTCCAATATCTTTCCCCAAAAATCTCCAACTGGGATCATGATAAGCTGGACTCTATTGACATTACTGAATAACAAACACCAAGAGCCAAGCGCTAAGCATGGATGCTCACCGTACACAAAAAGTCCTTGCACCCTAATGGAGGAAACAACATGCCAACAATTATGATATATAAAGAACAGAAGAAGAGAGGATTTTTATGAAAATATTGTGACAGTAGAACTGACCAGGCCTGGCAAGACTGGATATATAGAGTAACCCTAAGAGGACAATGGAAGATGACATTGAGATTGAGAGCATAGGCGAATAAGATAAGGAAAGGCGCCTCCCAAGAGTGTCACATGTAATTCAAGATCATTTCAGAAAGGTAAAGATGAAATAATAACTGGGATCACAGTACCTTCAACCAAACCTCTTTAAACAAGTTGTTGATACCAATTAAAATGAGAGTAAATAAAAATAGGGATTTTAACTATTAACATTTCCTAGAGGGGGCTCTTGCTTAATCAAAATACAAAGCAGCCTAGAAACTGCTAGTAGTCAAGACAACAATATTTTCTCATTTGCAAACATCACAAATCAGCTAAAAGAACACTAACGATTAAAGAAAAAAAATGGCACATGGTCCTCTAATAATGGTGCCAAAAGTACAAGTTAAAATGATCTAAGGCTAGTAATAAAAATTAATAACAAAGAAAATATTTAGTATTTTATTTTAAAAGATTGTTGAAAAGAATATCAAAGGCTTGGAAACGTTTCTTAGGGTGACAACATTAATATGTGACTACATACTACTAATGAGACATTTCTTAGTATGTATTTCCTTCACTAAATGAAGGAAAATCAGAACTGCTCAATTTTTTTTTCTCTTTTCTCTTTCAAGAAGAATGAATATTTGGACTTTGAAGTACAGAATAAAAAAGGATAGTATAGGACCAGCAATCAGAAGTTCTGAATTCAAGTTCTGACTCTACCACTATTTTAGGACTACAAGCAAATCATCTCACCTAATCAGTAAAATGAGGAATTTTGATTGGATTTCTAAACTCTTAACATTTATAATCCTGAGCCATCAGCATGGAAAACCAAGACAAATGAGAGTACAGCAGAGTATGTAGGCTTTTTCAAAAAAGTACAATTCATAAGGCCTACACAAACTAGAACTAAGATTTATGTGCTATAATTGTTGATCTAATGCTGGTAGGCTGTAAAGTTGCCACAAGATTATATATAAAAAACATTGCTTTCATTTTCACATGATAGACTGGTAACCTTGAGTTTGAGTCAGATAAATTCTAGGACTTCTGTGAGTGCTTGGAGAAATGGTGAATTATTATTTAAATTAAATTTTATTTTTGCATAGAATCACCTTCTCTTCCTCACCTTCTCACTGAGCAAAAATGAAAAACTCCTTTTACAAACATGTATCATCAAGTAAATCTAATTGCTGTGCTATCCCTGTCCAAAACACAAAAACTCCTAAATAAAACAAAAAACCTTCAATCTGTGCTGTTATCATTCTGTCAGAATGTAGGAAGCAGATTTCCCCAAAGTCTTCTGGAACTATGGTAGGTCTCTGTGTTGATTAGAATTGTCTTTACAATGTTATTTTTAATGTATAGGTTGTCGTTAGTTCATTTTGAGATGTAATGATTATTAAAAGCCAACATAAGTTTTACCAAGTCAGTTTATCCTCATTTTCTATAGTAGTTTTTATATATTTGCATTTACTTCCTTTACATTTATTCACACTCTTTATATATGTGTACACACATATACACTGTTTCTCTCATTATAATGTCAGCTCCTTATTAGTAGGGATTGTTTAATCAATTGTATTTGTATCTCATGTCATTTATGGATTTCTTGACGTGATTACAAGAATGGTAATTGGGAAAAGTCTATAATATGGGACATCTGGATTATAGAGTAAGGCAGGTTATAAATGTTTCTCATGCTATCCATGTGGACAAGATTAAAATATATGGGCTAATAAGATTCAGAATTCTTTGCAGGATAAAAACCAAAATAGTGTTTAAGATTAATGACAATCTACAGGCAAATTTATATATTATCCTAGGACTCTGCTCTTTGTCCTTTTTTGTTTTGTTATTGCATGAAGACAGATGGCAAGCTTGTCAAGTCTGAAGAAGATATAAATATGGCAAAATAATTGCCATGTTGGACAACAAATTCAGGACTAAAGCTACCCAAAGGATCTCAAAAAGCTCGAGTGATGAAATGTAATAAAGTTGTTGTGTACATGTCTTCAAAACATTACTTCACAATTACAGAATGGGTGACACTTTAATCTGGCAAGAATTTGAGTGAAGAAGCTCTGCATTTTAGTGGATGTCAAAGTTCAGTATGTCAACAGACCTTGCAAGAAGCCACTAAAAAGTGTCCAAAGAAGAAACTGTAAGCAGGGATAAAGCCCCAAGCCAATCCCAAACCAGGAGTGCTATTTAGAGGGATTAGGGAAGTTGAACTGGAAATAAGGTTCCAATTATTAAACACATAGATACGTTTTCCAAGAATACCCATGTTTGATTTGAAAAGCAATTTATTGTAAGATTTTGACTGCAACTTATGATTGATGTGTGACCTTAGGCAAATAAATTACTCTTTCTTGTCATCAGTTTCTTCCTCTGTAAAATGAGGGAATTAGAGTATATGACCTTTAGAGTTGTGATTCCCCAGATTTTTTGTCTCAAGTCTCATAATCAGTCAATGGTCAGTTCATTAGAATCTAATATAAACATTTGGTTAAAGAGGCTAAAAGATCTCCAAAATTGATAGTGCAAGCAACGGAAGTAAATGAGGCAAATATCAAAGAGTTAAAAAAAAAAAAAAAAAAAAAGATTGAAGCAAGAATTTTTTAAAATTCCATCCTTTTTTGAATTCTTTAACACACACATAAATTTTCCCTTCAGCTGCAAACTTACAGCTAAAACAAAGCAACCAAGCCTAAAGCTAGCAAAAAATAATAATAGTGTTTTATTGTGTATGATTCTAATCACAGATGTGCTTTGCACTTAAAATAGGAAAATCTGAATTAAAAAAAGTAATCATGCAAAATGAGAAAGGATTCTTTTAAAGAAAAATTTAGGGTCCCTTTCAATGAATGGCTCTACTCCATTTAAGTAAAACTTTTACATAACTCTTTACACACATATCTTCTTGATTCAAATGAGATACAATAGTATAAAGTCTTTTAAACAACTTTCTACTATTACTCTAGTTATAAAAAATAAATGAATAATCTTACTAAATACAATTTCATTTTAGCAAATACTACCTCACTTTCCAGAGGCCAATTTCCCAAAAATCTTCTCAATGAAGAGAATTAGGAAGAAATACCAAAAGCCTCTCAGCAGTCAAAAGAGATGTTATAAAATCCACACGCTAATAATTCCGGGATTGTACTTATTATTGAATAAAGAAACAGAATATATTGCAAAAAACTGATCATCCATTAGACATAATTCTAATGAGGTAAGAGAATTGAGGATAAGAGATCCCCTAACAGCAATAGGATCCCCTTGACTAGTTGAGTAGTTTTTGCGAAAGAATTTACAAACCCCAATGAACACAGGTGAGAGTTTTGTGGCAAGAACAGGTTTATTGACACTAAGAAAGCAGTACACTAAGAAGACAGTTTTCTTAGTGGGCAAAATCCTGTTAGGACTTCTGCAAAGATGGGGTGACAAACCTTTGCTTATATTAGGTTAATCTTGGCCTGGAGCTGGGGAGCAGATCCTTGAGTGACTGTGTCTCAAGCTGAAATTTCCAGTTGAATGAGATTACTTATTTTAGGAGTTTCCCTTATGAGCAAGAGTGTGTATCCCTCCCAGGGCCTGAGGATTTGAGAATCAGGAGCACCCTTCCACCCAAAGGGAACACAATTTACATCAGGGCCTTTCCAATCCTTCCCCCCAAAAGTTTATATCAGTTTTGCAAGTTTGCTCAATCTGATTTTTCAGCTCATGTGAGATGTAAAAGAAAACAATGACTTACACTGATGTAATACTGTGTTTCCCCAATAATAAGACACTGTCTTCTTATTTTTTTGGACAGAAAAACACCAGAGGGCTTATTTTCAGGGGAGGGCTTATTTTAATGAACATTGACAGCAATTTTAATAAACAGGTAAATGTGAACAAAAAAAAATGTACCTTTATTCAATAATGATCGTGTCATCTTCTTCAGCAACATCGTCATAAGTGTCCATACCCTGAATTCCATCCTGGATGTCTTGCACTTCTATTTCCTTCAGAAGAAGTGGACCCAATCTGTCATGTCCAGCAATATAGCTCTCTTTAAATGAACATGTCTTGTCCAGGTAACCTGCTCGTAGTGCCTTGGCAACACAGCTGTCAGTAATTTTATCCCATGACGTCTTCACCCAAGTCATGACTTCTTGCAGACAGGGCTTCACAAAGTTTCCATGCTGATTTCTTTCCATTCTATTTTCAATGTAGTCATTGACTTCCATGCACAAATGGTCCTTGAATGGCTTGTTTATTGCAATATCAAGAGTCTGGAGATAGGCAGTCGTTCTTGCAGGAATCATTACTTGATCTATTCTTCTCTCTGCAAGGAAGTTCTTCATTTCTTTAGCGCGGTGAGTGCTGGCTGAGTTCTTCTTTTATCCTCCATCATGCCCCCTGAGTTCTTCTTTTATCCTCCATCATGCCCCTTTTATCCTCCATCATGCCCCCTCACTCCCGCTTACATAACGGGTTTTTATGTTGTCCTGCCTCAGCTCTCCTCCGCGGCACTGCTCTCAATGGCTCCAGCAAGCAAATCACTGGGAAGAACAGAATGACACGCTCACTGCTGCAGCTCTGATTGGATGCAGCTCGGAGCGCGGCGTGCATTTCACCTGGGGGGGGAGGGTGGGGGAGGAGGGAGACGGTGCATACAGAGGGTACTGTAATGTAGTGTGTAGTGCAGGGGATCACCTTCACTACAGTAGCAATCTCAATAGGCCTTATTTTCGGGGGAGGGCTTATTTTAGAGGAATCTTACACAGTAAGGGGAGGGCTTATTTTCAGGATAGGTCTTATTATCAGGGAAACACGGTAGCTTTAAGATTTGTGTTTTCCACAGTGAGCCAGTAATATGTTATAGCTTCTAGGGGAATATAGCAATAATGTTAAGGTCCCCTGACCTTAAAGGGCTTCTGTCCTAATAATTTGTCAGTGATTCTAATGTCTTTTGGCTTTGGAATCTATGATCCCGCGGTCCACCCTCCCCAACCTTGGAGTAATATTATTTGGGCAATCTGTCAATGATTGTTGAAGTCTTCTGGCCTAGGAAGATAAAACTATTTATTCCCTTTAACTTTAAGGAAGATATATTAATGATCCTGAGACTCTTTAACTTAGAATACTATTGTTCTGACAATCTTGTTTGTCAATGATTCTAAAGTCTTCTGGCTTTAGACAGTCCTAGGTCAGCTGGTCAGTGATAACCAATTTCCTGAGACCACTGCTCAGTTCTACCTCCAAGCCATAAAATTAGCATATCAATGACATGAACCAGATAATACATAGGATCTCAAAGTAAAAAATAATCATGAGTATAAATTTTTAACTAAATGCCTATCATTTCCTCCAACTTTCAAAATCACTGTGATTTTTAATATCCACAAACTATTTTGATTCTCCAAGACTTAGTTTTATCATTTTAGCTAATGCTCCAGAGTTTCAAATATTTATTTATATTGTTATCATAGCCTAAGACTGATGATAAATATTTTTAATTTCCCCATTTCTTCTTAAATTTCCAATTAATCTTTGTTTTTGAAATACCATTAATTTCTCTTGCACTTCTAATACTAATTGCTATTATTTATATGGTGTTTTAAAGTTGGCAAACTCTGCAAATATTATCTCATTTGAGCCTCACAATATTACAAGGGTCCTCAAACTACGGCCCTCAGGCCAGCTGCTGTAGCGGCTGAGGACATTTATCCCTCTCACCCAGGGCTATGAAGTTTCTTTATTTAAAGGCCCACAAAACAAAGTTTTTGTTTTTACTATAGTCCGGCCCTCCAACAGTCTGAGGGATAGTGAACTGGCCCCCTATTTAAAAAGTTTGAGGATCCCTGTGTCTAGGAGGTATTATTACAGATGAGGAAACTGAAGTAGAATAATTAAATGATTTGTTCAGAATAAATGATTTGCTAGGTGTAGTTCGTAGAATTTGAGCTCAGGTCTTCCTGATTCCACATCTAGTATTCATTCTTTTATGTCACCTGCCTCTAAATAGTATGAATTCTATTTGTGAGATGCTGGAGGCAATGATTTAGATTTTAATGCTGCTCCCTCTATATTTATCCATAGTCACCAGAGAGAACTTGAACTTTCCAATTTGAGGAAACAATTTTCAAACACAAAGGATGATTTGGTAAAATGATTTGTGATTAATATAATCACCCAAATCATTCAAAACCACAATTTTTGAGAAATCAACCAATTCATCTGCACGATCTGAGTTCTAGGCATGACAAAAGTTCCTACTGACCTCACAGTAGAGAGCTCTTGAATTTAATTATCATAACCTCATAATCCATACCTTTAGTGTTACTTGATTTGGTTTTCATCATTATGCCTCTTTCTTCTCACTTTCCCCACAGATAAGTTTCTCTACTTCATTTTTAACACCTTCCCCTCACTTCCAACCTTTTTTTTTAAGGTGAGGCCTTTGGAAATATCAGTACAGACTCTAGAGGGACCATGAAGAAGACACCCATTTCTCTGCTTTGGTTATCTTCTCTATCTGTTCCCCATGCTTGAAGTGTTATGCCACAGTCTCTTTGAACTGTTCTACCTCAGTTTCCCTGCACTAATTTCCCTTATTGTTCTGACTGAGTTTCCCTGAATTGTTCTATCTCAGTTTCCTTAACTGTTCTGCCTCAATCCCCTTAATTGTAAACCCCTGCTCTGGTTCATTAAGACTGAGGACCATATGCTCTAAGGTTATAAAATGTCAATGTAAGACTCAAGATAAGGGAGAGAACAGAATTCCTGACTCCTAACTCCTTCTGCCTTCAAGAATTTATGACACTACCCTCTAAAATATTCCAAAAGATAAGACTATCCCAGATACCTCATTGACATCTTTACTTCTGTCTATTCAGACATCCTGATTCTGGCTTTTAGTAAGAATTTATGGCTTCCCCCTCCTGCCCACCCTGATCCTGATAGAACCATATGGGTCTGTGAAGAAGTATCCTGCTTCGTTCTCCTTCTTTGTCTGTAAAAGGTATATAAAGATTTGGGATTCTCCCATTCATTGCTGGCTTCTTTGAGATGAGAGTTCTGTCCAGTTAATTATGCTCTCCAATTAATAAAATATTAAAAACTCTCTAATCTCTAGCCTGCCTCAGTTTCTCCAGCATTACAGAAGTATTCTCCTTCCTCTGCTCCAACTAACTAGTACTATGTAGTACTTCTAGGTCTACACTCTAGGACAGCTAAAATATCTTAGGGTCATGGAAACTTAGCAAACCTGGATTTAGTCACACTTGAATCAGAAGTCAATTTGATTAATTTCTTATCCCTGGATTGAGAGGCAGTGAACAGTCAAATGAAGATAAACACTTCAAGGACAGACAGACAAATCTCTGACCGTGGATGAGAAGCAAGAGATTCTGGAAATCAAAAGGAAAGGATATGACTAAGAAGCAGGCAATATGTTTGCCAAAGAAAGAAAGCAAGGTTGTATGGCAAAAAGAATCCTGATTTTGGAATCAAAATACTAAAAGATGAATCCTGGTTTTGGTACTTGGGCAAGTCATCTCCCCTTTAACATATCTGTCCCTCAGTTTCCTTACCTATAAAATAAAAGGGAAGGACTAAGATAATTTTTGTAGTCCCTCTCAAGTCTGAATCCTATGAATTTGTCTATGTTCTTTGTTAGCAGAAACATATAAATGTTATGTGTAAAACCAAGCACAAGTTGGCATGCTATATCCTCTTTTATAAGCACAGGATATGAAGTACCTGAGGGGGGAAAAAATACTCTGACATTTAGTGGGAAAGTGTCATTAATGATTTTTAAAAATGAAGCCTCTCTTATGATTAGTTTGAATGTTTTATAGTTTAAATTTTGAAACCCACAGCCTGATATCATTAATAACTAACAGGTATTACAGATAGACAATAAAAACAACAAGGAAAATCATGTTTACCAAATGTACTAAAAAAATCAAATGTGAATAGCAACAAATAAAAGTGACACATCTTCCTACTTAGTGCAATTCACATTGCAATAAAATCAAGTCAAGTATGCAACAAAATGAAAACTAGTGTTTCTCCACAATCAGCATACTGAGAATTACAATGTAAAAGATCATGTTAGGTTTTAAGAATCTGCAGTCTATGAAGTATGCTAAGCAAGAGGAGGCAAAGTGTTCATTCCTTTCATTAATAGAGTTGAACTTGTCAATACTGTGCACAGGAGAAGACCGTCAAATGAGTTTACTTATATAGCAAATAAACCATATTTAGTCTATACAATAAAAAAATAAAACAGCCGACATCTTAGACAAATACATACAGTGTCTCATGTAAAACCATATATTATCAGCAAAAAGTAATTTGGTTGCTTTATAACTGTATTGTGGATGAAAAAAAACATAATAAATATCTTTTGCAAAACATACAAAAGGATAATTACTCTCATCACAGTCTTAAGGTTATTTTTGGAAGTTTGTTTTGTCTTGCTCCAGAAACACATTTCAAATGGGTAAAAATCAAAGTGTTTCAGGGTTCACTGGAACTTTTGGTGCTCGATTTACTTTTAATATTGAAAAAAAAAATTAGAATTTACTCTGAGTCCATTCCCTCGCATGTCTGTTATATTTTTTCCTTGTCTGATTTATATATCTGTGCAATATCTGGTACTAAGGGATCATCCAGATTTGGATCACAAAGTAGTGAACATATGGACCACAGAAGTTTTGATAGAGCTAGTGATCACTGTGACCTCAGGATTTCAAGACAAATACTTCCATTGCTATTTATGTTGGTGGCTTAAAAGGGTAGTCTGTTGGGAAATGTACAGTGAGAAAGAAGCGTCCACGTTGATATGTGCTGTTAGGAGGTCGCATGATAGTTGTTTGCCAGTGGAACAGGCCATCTCCCACAGTTCCTGCTGAGCCTTGGACAGGAGGCTCACGCTGCAGATCATCTAATTCCTTCTGGATCCGCTTTAGCGCCAACGGTCCGGGTGGGTGGTGGGTGGACAGTGCTCTCCTCCTGCCTCAGGCCGCCACAGGTGAGGGCAGAGTGCTGCTGCGATCGCCGAGAGTGTGAGGAGCGCGCGCCCTCTCCCCGCCCCCACCCGGCTTAGCAATGGTTCTTTTCTTCTCGGATTGGACTGGGACTTCCCTGCGGCTCCTGCTAAGGAATCTTCTTAACGTCTTTTCTTACCCTCAAGATATAACTGCCCCATGAGACAACATTTGGAAAGAGGCAACAAGTGGGAGTATAAAAAAGTGTTCACGTTAGGAAGAATCCTGTAAATTGTTGGTTCAGTTTCCGAGCTTCAGTTTTTCCATCTGTAAAATCGGTGTCCTAATAACTCCTACTCGACAAGGTTGTTTCATGTATTTAGAGATTATGAGTATTTGTGATGGCGGCATCTATTAAAAATATTTTATGAATAAGTATTTTATTTGGGATATTGTAGGCAACAATTTAGTCTGTGATGACGATTCCTATTCCAGTGTTTATATTGGTGGAGTTCTCTAGGACATTTGGAGGTCTATAGAATTAGGACATTTGTTGTCTGTTAATCCATGAAAGATAGTGGATTTCTAATCTAATTCTAGCTGGTCATGTGTTGTTTACGTATTCTGTGGGTGTTAAATTTTTACAGCAAATAATGTGTTTAACTATTTACACCATTTTCTTGCTTGCTTGTTGTTGCTATAGTTGTCATTAAGAATTTTTTCCTTAACAAGTTCACCTTTTTGCCAGTAATTGCCCTTGCTCATAGGTTTTTCCTTTTGGAATTTGGGAGTATAAATCTAATTGGCCTCTTTGTTCAAATCACTGTGATATTAAGTACACATCTACAATAGAAAGTTAGAGATTCAGCACTAAAAAAGATTTTGTCACTTAATCCAACTTCCTCATTCCACTACTGAGAAATTAAGGCCCAAATAGGTTAAATTACTTAGCCAGGGTGAAAAATGGCAAAGCCAAGATTGGAAACCAGGTCCTCTGACTTGAAATACAGCATACTTTCCACTATGTCCCACTGCTTCTAATTCTAGCAGATCTCTTTGTTTTAGTATATTTTAGCCACTTTGCTGTTTTAGGTTTTGTTTGTTTGTTTATTTGTGTTAAGGTTACCAGTATATCATAGAACTTCATCCCTTCAGATAATAACCCTTAGGAAATCATGTATTTATATGGTGACATGTGTATATTTTTTTTAGGTCCCTAGACAACAGTGAAAGAAGTCAAGATGCCTTTGGATTGGAAAACATTATGGAGAGTTAACCCAGATGACTTGCTTCGCCAAGAAGAATTAGCCGATGAATTACTGGTTTCTCTCTCTAAGGTATTTTTAAAAATATATTAAAATATTCAAGGTTAAAGTAAAATACTCTAAAAAGTCATGGACTTTTGAATTGTTAGAAATGGAAAGATCTTTTTACTATTATATTTGATTGATTTAAGTTTTGTGCAGAAAATAATTCCCATTAATCGATAATAAAACATACCTTTTTCCTCAGGGAAGAAGTAAGGGAATACTAGCACCAGAATACTATATACTCAATCAAAAACTACTATTCTATTGTGTATTTTTGCTTTAAAAGTTTCAATGAATTTGTTTTAAAAAAGGAATAATAAATAATGCTTGCTACTTTGTTTATATAGATTGAAATAAAAGACCTAAAAGATGAAAATCAAAAAAATGTGGTCCATCTTTTCCGAATTACTCAGTCTTTAATGAAGGTTTGTATCAATCAGAATAATCCTTACTGATCTTTTAAACTATACCGTGAATAATTTACATCACTACATACTAATAAAACTCAACTCCATTAACATTAATTAAATGCCTACATTTGCAAGGCAATAGGAATTTTAAAAAGGGGGTAATGGACTGTCACATATACACATATTACTGGAATAGCAGAATTTGAAAGTGGTAAGGAGAGTTAAGGTGGAAGAAATCCACTTACTGATGGAGGGCTCCAGGAAACTTTGTGTAGGAGTAATATTTGAATATGGGTTTTGCAGAATACAAGAGAAGAATTTCATTTAGAAGAAATACCTTTGGAGAGAATCAATTCTTAGTCTAGGGAAAAGCTTCTTAAACTGTAGGTTGTGATCCCATATGGGGTTATGTTACTGAATGTGGGGGCTATGAAATTATGCTTTGTTATCAGTAAATGTTTGATTTATATACTTATTTTATATACCTATATACTTGGGGTCATATAAAAATTTCTCAGATACAAAGAGATTGTGTGTGAAAAAAATTTAAGAACCCCTAGTCTACAGGACAATATGATTGATAGAGGCCAGGATAAGGGCCAGCAGTACATAATCTAGTATAGCTAGAACATTGAATATATTTGGGGAGTAGAATAATAAAAGAACACATACAATTAGGTTGGAGTTTGATTATGATGGATCTTTTGATATTCTTCTTTTGTATAATATATGATCGTTCTCCTGGAGCAGGTTTCTTGGAGATGTTTCTGCAGGCAGCCTTAGTTTCAGTTCCAAGTATAATCACTCCAAATACAGCCAGGAGTTAAAATCCAATCTTTTATTGTCTCTTCCGAAATAGCCCGGTTAGTTTCTTAGAGGCCTATCTCTCTGCTTGGTTCCAAGAGCTCTTGCAGCTTCTCTGCCAGCTTCTACCTCTAGTTCAACTCTGACTCATGGCTTCTCAATTTCCAACTGACGCTCCCCTCTCAATCTTTTCAGCTGAACTCTTCTGACTGAGCTCAGCTGTTTTTAATACTCTTTTAAAGGTGTAAACTCAAAGTTGACTACTCCTCTGAGAGTGGGATTATAGGAGATGTGAATTTGGATATCTCATACTGAACCCTGAAATCTCCCAAGTGTGTGAACTGATGTGTGAGCTAATATGTGAATTCTCAAAGGTATTAACTTAAGCATTGTTTCTATCAATTCCATTGAGCTATCATCTTGTTTCAAGTTCTGGCTCATAACAGGTCTTGAATAGCAGGATCAAGAATGCTTTATATGGGAGACAAAAAGAGCCAGTGAAAATTTTTTAAGTAAGATGTGACACTCAAAGAAGTATATTAGGAAGCTTACTTGAATAATATGAAACCAAAGAGGAAGATAATGGAAGTAAGAAGACTTATAAAAAACTCTCATTGTGGACCAGAAGAGATTATGAGGACCTGATCTAGCACCTTTCCTTCAACAAGGAAAAGGGAAAAGAAACCCAGAATATTGTGGAGATAGAATTAACAGAATTTGATAGTTGATTGGATGTGGGATGAAGAACCAAGGAAAATAAAAGAGAACTGATATTGAGCCTTAATGCCTGGGAGTCTGGTGGGCTTCTTCATAGAAGTAAATAGGGCTAGGTATGGGCAGGAATTTTTTTGGGGGGAGAAGTTAATGAGCTTGGGGTGCTATTAGAACATCTAGAAATGTAGTCAGTAGGTAAATATGGAACTAAAGTTGTGGAGAGGTGTTGCTACTGGAGGTGAAGATGTGCATGTGATCTTTGTAGAAGTGATCAGGGAAGCCTTAGAATTGAATGAGATCTCCAAGGGAGAGGGAGATAGGAGAACATGGACAGAATACAGACATACGGGATAACCCATTTTGAAGGCGGGAAAGAATAGCAACCCACAAAGTAGAGAAAGAACTGTTAAACAAAAAGAGATGATGTATTAAAAAAGGTTTGTATATTGTAAAACATACTCTAATTATTACTGTTTGGCCCCAGACAATATGCTAGATCCTGAGATTACAAAGAGGTAATATAGAGAATTTATATTCCATCTGAAGAGAAACAGAGATAAAAAGATTAAAAGTTCTCTGAGTGCCTCCAGAATTATACAGATGATATTGAGAGAGGGCAGAGAAGGGAAGAGAATAAGCATTTATTTATAGAGCACTTACTGTGTTTCAGCCCCTCCTAAGTACTTTTGATTCAATCATCATATAGACAATAGACTGCAAGTGTTTAAAGAAAGGGAGAAGTCTCTGGAATCTGGAGCTCTTAAAAGAATTTGGGTTGCAAATGTGTTATTTTATATACTGTATACAAAGATAAAATAATAAAATATTCCCTGCTTCTTCTGATTAGACTGAGCTAAGTGAGGAAGAACAGATATGTTTTGGGGAGATGCTCGATGTCAAATCATAGAAAAAGAACTGTTGTGTTTGCTGACAGTATTTGGCTTGGTTGAACTTGTATATGATTGATAGGAGATTAGATTGCAGGGGACCTTGAATCTATCGATTTTATTCTGTCCATAATTAGGATAGGTTTTGTAGAGATATTTGAAAGGAGAATAAAATAATGATATCATCATTAGATTTAGAGTTAGCAGGGTCTTTTGAAACTATTATAGTCCAGTCTCTTCATTCACCTTATAGTTGGGGATACAGATTCACAGTGTCCAAGGTCATTCAGAGCCAAAGTTCAATAGCAGGTCTTCTAGCTCTGGTAGTCTTTGTGCCATTCACCACTGACTCTCCCAGATTTTCTGGATATGTAGAAAATTTCCATCTCAAAGCTTATGTTTAGGGCCCATCCCACAGGATTGTTGAGAGGATCAAATAAGATCATATGTGTAAAGCATATTGCAATAATTCAAATGGTATATAAATGTCAATTAGTATTATGGCATAATTACTTTAATTTGCAAGATTCCTTTAATTAGGAAGTCATTATCATGTAATGCCTTATGTTGTCTTTCAAAGCTTTGCTGAAGGAAGATTAATTTGACAGTTGTGAAGTGGCTATAATACAGTAACAAGAGTATGATGAACACTTCTATGGAGAAGAGGATTTAGTTTTATTTTGACTTCTCTCTAAAGTGTACTTTTGGATCTTTTCTATTTGGTTTATACAGTCTTCAAGTGGATTAGATTTCTCTCTCTCTCTCTCTCTCTCTCTCTCTCTCTCTCTCTCTCTTTCTCTCTCTCTCTCTCTTTCTCTCTCTTCACACACACACACACACACACACACACACACACACACACACCTTTTCAAAAGACTGAGGAATTTAATGAGGATTGCTTCTAAGATAATTTCCATTGCGACACAATTCGCTCACTTAAACTCATAATAACTTCTATGAATGGATACTTAATTTCTAGTACAAATCCTGTTATGCCGGAGAAACTGAGGCAGGAGAGAGATTAGAGAGTTTTAATATTTTTATTAATGGGAGAGTAAGATTGACTGGACAGGACTCTCGTCTCAGATTATCCAGTCAGACAGAGATAAGTATACTGGGACCAAGGAATCCATATTGGTCCCAGGGCTGGAGGACCCAAAGAATCCAGCGTCCAGCATACAGCTGCCAGACGCCATTCTCCAGAAATGAATGGAGGAACCCCAACTTCTTAAATACCTTTTTGGAGACAAAGAAGAGAAAGGGAGGGAAGGTTTTTTTATCAGGGAGGGGAAGCCATAAAACCTAAAAATTCCAGAGACAAAGAAGATATCATGGGTTGATCTTGGAATATTTTAAGGGATATTGTAAATCCCTAAAAGAGTCAGGAGATCTACTCTTTTATCTTGCTAATTCATAACCCAAGAGCGAATAATCCTTAGTTTTACTGGGTCAGAGACAGAACAGTTAAGGAAACTGAGACAGGGAAACTGAGTCAAGACAGTTAAAGAAAACTGTGGCATAACAATCCTAAGTATACTTCTACAAAGGGGAAAGAATTACATCATAAATCCTTAACTCCCAGGAACCAAGTTTATACAATGATGCATGATTTAACAACTCTGATCTACAAACAAGATGAGAAGAAAGGAGAAATATTAAAATTTTCTAATTTGACTTTAAAATGTTTCCCAATCAAACTGCTACTCTCTATGTCACCAGTTTTCTTATGCTATACTTTCCTCTATATGAGTTAAGTCAGCAATACTGATATTCTTGCTACTATTCCCATGTCTTTTCAGTGACTGTTTTCCATATCTGGAATACTCATCATCCCCCATTTCTTTCCCCTCCCCCCTACTTCTACTTATTGGATACTCTGGCTTCTTTTGAGACCCAGCTCAAACTTATTTTCTGCAAAAGGTCTTTCCTATATTTCTTACTGCTAGTGCCTTCACTCTGAGATTACCTCCCATTTACCATGTTCAAATAGACAGATAGATTGACAGATCTATTCATAGATCTACCTACCTATTGATCTTGTTTCTAATTAAATTGTTGGCTTGGCTGTTTCTTGAAATGCCAGCTTCCTGAAAGCAAGGGCAGTTTTTGCTATTCTTTATATCTTTAGTCTTTAATTCAGTGCATTTTAAATAGTAATTGATAAATAGGTGTTTGTTGATTTATTGAGTATATTGGAGTGTCCAGAAGAGGGAAGAGTTATACTTTACTGTAGAGGCTTAGCTATAGTCTTCATTGGCCACCTGCCAATGAGAAAGCTGATGAAGTCTCTGCCCTGGCCTCTCTGCCCTGGCCTTTGGCCCCAGGCCTGGCAAGAAGAAAAAGGCCTAGCTTATTGTGATATATATATATATATATATATATATATATATATATATATATATATATATGTGTGTGTGTGTGTGTGTGTGTGTGTGTGTGTGTGTGTGTGTGTGTGTGTTTTCTCTATAGTCTCCTTTCATTTTAGTAAATAGGGTCTGTCAAAAATATTCAGTGTTGTTGTAAGAGTGCCTGTAAACTGTTTTTCAGCTTTTTCTAATATTTGGAGGCAAATTCATGCAAAATTTCAATAGAAATTTACTTCCTGAATGTCATCAGTTACATTTTGCCCTGATAAAAGCTTAGGAAAAGCCTGCATGGTTCTTCTCAAGTTCATCAGCCTGCCTGGAAAATTTTCTTTTTACTCAGATTCTTCTTTTGTCATATAAGTCCCTCAAATGTCAGAAAGACAGAAAATAGCTGTGAAATATTAATATGTCCTGATATGTGTATCCAGATCATGATGAGAGGATTCTGACAGAAAGTAGATCATCTGTTCAGAGGCTCTTGCAGTGACCTGGTTGGAAACCTGGTTGGAAACGTTGAGGCTTGTAGAAGATGTAGCAGTTTGAAAAGAAAAGGGGGCATGATGGATCTGGATCAGAGCAACATCACAAAGGAATTATTTCTGCAGCTTGGTAGTTATCATTTATGGGGGTAAGAGCAAAATGTCAAAGAGGATGCCAACCATTTCCTCTAAAGTGGATAACAAATCATATTGCATCCCTTTTACTATGTTTAGATGAAAGCCCAAGAAGTGGAATTAACTTTAGAAGAAGTGGGAAAAGCTGGAGAAGAACAGGTCAAATTTGGTGAGTACCTGAGGACAAAAGTTTAAAACGAATAAGGAGGCTTTGAATAATGAGGAAGGGATTTCTCAGATTCCACAAAAAAATGGCTTAATTAGGGTCAGAAAATGTGCATATGCAATTTGACTGAGCTTTGTGGTTGAGTACCTACTATGTTGCTAACTCATATTAGCAACTTTGCTGATACTTTTCATCTGATTGAAAAAAACAACATATTTTTCTGATAACAGAAAAACAGACTTTACACCCAGAGAGAGGACTGTGGAAACTGAGTGTGGACCACAACATAGCATTTTCACTCTTTCTGATGTTGTTTGCTTGCATTTTGTTTTCTTAGGTTTTTTTTTTTTTCCTTCTTATCCGATTTTTCTTGTATAGCAAGATAACTATAAATATATATGTATACATATATTGGATTTAATATATATTTTAACATATTTAACATGTATTGGACTACCTGCATCTAGAGAAGAGGATGGGGAAAAGAGGGAAAATTTGGAACAGAAGGTTTTGCAAGGATCAATGTTGAAAAATTACCCATGCATATGTTTTTGTAAATAAAAAGCGTTAATTTAAAATATATATATATTAGTAAATTCAGTGAAGTCAAATGAATGTTCTGGTTTCTTTCAACAGAAAATCAATTAAAAACTAAAGTTATGAAACTGGAAAATGAGCTTAAGGTATGTCTGCCATGCAATTATGTTAGTCACATCTTTATCAGTAATATGAAATCTATTAATCTTGATTTGGAAATTTCATAAATCTCATTGTATTCATATTTAGCAAAATAAGTTTCTTTTGAGAAAGAAACCTTCATTGTCAGTCAAAATTGTGTTATCACCCACAGTAAGATGAGCAAGCTTGAGCACAAATATAATACATATACTGATTGATTCTAGAATACTGAGAATCATTCTTTGAAGCCTGTAATTGAGTTTGACCAATCTGGTGATTTTTCATTTCTTTTTTGAAGCTGATACATATTGTAAAGCATACAAATTTGCCATTATTATTACTTCTTTGTTCATGGAACTGATTTGGATTTTTTTCTTGGAGCAGTTTGAAAAATAGTAGCCTTTAAGCAAAGTCTTAAAGATTTAGAGCCTTTTAAAAAGTCTGTTAATTCCAATTGACTTGTGATGGAAAGTGCTATCCACATCCAGAAGGAGAACCAAGGAGACTGAATGTGGATTTTCCCCTTTTGTTACAACAGTAACTGTTGTTTGTTTGCTTGATTTATTTTTCTTTCTCTTGTTTTTTTCTCCTTTTGGTGTGATTTTTTTAATGCAACATGACGAATATAGAAATACATTTAGAAGAATTGCATATGCTTACCATATATGGGATTGCTTGCTGTCTTGGGGAGAAGGTAGGAGGAGAAGAGGAAGAAAATTTTAGAACACATGATTTTGCAAAGATGTATGTTGAAAACTATCTTTGCATGTATTTGGAAAAAATAAAATACTATTAAAAAAGAAAATTATAAAAAGTCTGCTAAATCAATATGAGTTTTAAGTATAGTCACTAAAATAGGTTAAAATTTTAAATTACTCTTTCTTAATTTCTATCATTACAGATTTTGAAATTCTTTGATTAATCAAATAAACTCTGATTTGTCATTATATTTGGCTATTCATTCTCAGAAATTATATTCAGACAAATACTTTGTTTTGAAACAAATATTTTGTTTTAAGATGGCACATCAGTCTGCAGGAGGTCGGGATACATGGTTTCTGCGAGATGAAATTCATCAGCTAGAAAAACAACTGGAGCAGGAGCACAGAGAATTAGAGGATTTGGAAAAAGAGATGGAAAAAGAGAAAAAAGTCAATGAACAAGTAAGGAGCCTTCCATTCACATTCTTTGTTTCTCTGAAGTTTGGCAGATGGATGTTTTGATGATTCCCTTGAGAGACAAGGGTGTGTGCAAAGAAAACTGATCTTGGAGTCAGAAGATCTAAATTTGGATCCCACCACTGGCAGTACCTCTATAACCGTGGGCTGTCACTGTAATGCCGGAGAAACTGAGGCAGGAGAGAGATTAGAGAGTTTTTAATATTTTATTAATGGGAGAGTAAGATTGACTGGACAGGACTCTCGTCTCAGATTATCCAGTCAGACAGAGATAAGTATACTGGGACCAAGGAATCCATATTGGTCCCAGGGCTGGAGGACCCAAAGAATCCAGCGTCCAGCATACAGCTGCCAGACGCCATTCTCCAGCAATGAATGGAAGAACAACAACTTCTTAAATACCTTTTTGGAGACAAAGAAGAGAAAGGGAGGGAAAGTTTTTTTCATCAGGGAGGGGAAGCCATAAAACCTAAAAATTCCAGAGACAAAGAAGTAAAGATATCATGGGTTGGTCTTGGAATATTCTAAAGGAATATTATAAATCCATAAAAGAGTCAGGAGAGCTACTCTTTTATCTTGCTAATTTACAACCCGAGAGCGAATAATCCTTAGTTTTACTGGGTCAGAGACAGAACAGTTAAGGTAACTGAAACAGGGAAACTGAGTCAGGACAGTTAAAGAAAACTGTGGCATAACATTCCACACTCTTTCTCCTAAATATTCAAACCTTTGAATCTTAGCACCTTCCTCTAGGTATCCAGGAGGTCTTTGACCCACCCTATGTAAAGCAAACGAGCAAAAATAAAACTAGAAAAATGTAAGGACTCATATGGCAAGAGCAAGTCTCTCCCTGATAACCCCAGAGTTAACAGCTGTACAAAGGCTCCCTTGTTGCAAGCATGTCAGGTCCTCTATAGTTCTGGAGCACCATCTCAGCCAGAGAATCCAGTTTTAGATGGACAGTTAGGTCTGTGGTCATTTGTGCACTTAACTCAGTCTCTGCTTACAAAGCAGCAGGGTCCAAGGCCCAGTCAGAGAGGCAGCCCTCTCCATGGGGGAAGGATGAGGCTTGTAGTAGCTCCACCCGTCCCCACCCAGAGAAACAGGACTGCTATTAGAATACAGATTTCTGAGCAGATTATGCAGTTAGACCATCAAGGCAGGCAAACTCCAAACTTTTTAGGTGCCTCAAGCCAAACTTCAAGGTCCTTTGAAATGCTGAAATACTTAATGAACTGGGGTTACAGGAATGGAAAAACAGATCAGAGAGACTGCCAGTGTCACGGACAGGTGTCTAATTTCTAAAACTTTTCTAAAAAAATAATCCCCAAAACTGAGTCTGCCAGGGAAATTTTAACAAAATAAGGGATTCTAAAACTAAAGCATCCAAATTCAATCTGAACTAAGTGAGATCGGGGGTGGGGCAGAGATGCCTAAGGCAAAGTGAATAGGAAGCTAGGGGTTCCCATTCTTTCAGGTATTTTGAAAAAATATATCAGTTTCCCCAATGTTCTATCTCTACCTCCCTTTTTTTTTCTCACGGAAAGGAATTATCAAATGACATTCCCCATATAAATCCCAAGAGCAAATCAAAATCCCTATACATAACAGACTAATACAGTAGCATTTCCTAAAAAGGCCTAAAAAGCCCTCAAACATAACAGCAATAATTACACAGTTTTAACAAATCCCATCCCAAATCTTAAACACACAGTAATAGATGATCCAGGAAAGGTTTAACAGTCAGTCATCAACCATTCCCAAAGTCCCTCATATCAGTCCAAAGTACAGTCGATGCAGGGTCAAGTCCATGGTCTCATTTTAAAACTGCTGCTTCAGGCTATGAAATGACAGGAGGCTCTCATTCCTTGCAGAGTGGGTGTGTCATGCTGGCAATCAAAGCTGATCAAAGTTGATCCAAGTTCCAGAAGCAAGCCAATATCTGTAATTTGACCAAAATCTAAAACAAAAATACAAATCTAACACAAAGATTAGATCAGTCTCAGATAGACTCAGTTCACCAGACTGTTGCAAAATATGAGGAGGCCAAAATAAATTGACGAGCAGTTTCCTACGTGAAGAGATGAGTTTGCTTTACAGGCCAAGCAAATGGCTGCAGTCTTACAGACCCCTGTTAATTGTCCGCTTATCATGTAGAAACCTTAAAGAAACAAAACACAAATATCTAGTAACAGACAGATGACCAGGCGAAATACTCAGTTGCCCAAGCATTTAGGATACATGATTACATATGACCAGACTGAAAATAGCAAGGCATGACATAATTGAATTGCAGTAACAGTTCTATTGACCATTGCTCTGATCAGAGAGAGATCAGTTACAAAAGGAAAAATTCAAGAACATAACTATAACATAACATAAGCAGTTGAGTTTTAACAGCTTATCAATCAATTGTCCCAGTAACTGTCACAGGGTGGAGCTTTAAAACTCCCAAATAGCATTAGCTAATTAACTCTAAGCCCAAAAACTTTTACCTCCAATAACAGATGTCATTAATCAAATTTCGAATAAATCTTAAACAATTATTTATCATATCCTTATAAGTCATGACAGAAAGAAATTGTCTCAGTAAGTTCACAACTTAGAACAATTATCATATCTAGGTAGATGTTACATGAGTGAACATTATACATACAAATCATTTTGCTTTTAAAATACCCAATACATAGAAAAACATCCCAAATTGCATATTGTCCATAACAGAAACATTTTCAAAAGGACAAAGAAAAAAAAACTATTATGTTCAGAGGCCCTTTAAATAACCTCAGGATGACCCAATACAATCAATTTAAACTTATACAAAACACCCAATTCCACATAAAAGAATTCAAGGTTTTTTTAAACATAGCAATTAAACTTTTAGAAATACTCAGACCAAAGTATGGATCACATTTATGACCATTTTCTTTTAACCAAAAAAAATTTATGTATCAAGAAACAAATATTCAATCAATTAACCTAAAATAAGCATGTCCTTAAAAATCAGTTTGCTGAACTGGCCGTAATCAGATAAGAAAAAAACGGCAGGAACATACTCAGGGGGGGTGAGGGGCGGAGAAGATTCCACGTGGCCACCCTTTCCCCACTCCTACCCCCTAGAAAAAACTTCCCTCAGGTTCCCCACTCAATTTCCTACATGGGGATCCTTTTCAAGATTTAACCCATCAGTTTCCCAATATCAGGTTTCTTCCCAAATCCACCCATTTCCAACTTTCTCTTTCCCCCTTTTTCTCACAGGCTGCTGCAGTCAGCCAGAGACAGAAGAGAGTGAAAGATTTTTCAAACTTCTTGATATTTTCTAAGCCTGCAACACAGAGGCTGAATCCTTATCTCTTACAAGCTTATTTTAACTTTTAACACAGACACACACAAACAAACATGGAGCTCCAATTTACTATGCACAGTTGCAACGTTTTCCAACCAACAACATAACAGACAAACCACACAGAACATAGAACATATATGACAGACTACACAGTTACAACATTAAGCAAACATATAACATACCCAGTATTCTCCAGCGTCCCAGAAAATACCCGTCTCAGAATTTTAAACCCGTCGGTATTTATTCTGAGACCACAGGTTGCTAGCAACAGAACAGACCAGAAACAGAACCAAAACCAGATGGTACCCCAAAAGGTACCCAGACATACTTACTCTCCCAAATGCCGAATCAAATGCCGAATCGATTTCGTTGTCCACTGTAGGCCGGACTGAGGCTGAAGAACCGCTTCCTTTTAGCCAGAGTGCTGGTCTTTTCTCAAGGAACAGAGCCAGGTCCTGAGCCCCCCTCAGGCCTAGGTGGAGACGGAGAGGTCTCTAATCTCTAATCCAATTCTCAGTTTCTATTATCTCGGTGGGACCTCCAAATTGTAATGCCGGAGAAACTGAGGCAGGAGAGAGATTAGAGAGTTTTTAATATTTTATTAATGGGAGAGTAAGATTGACTGGACAGGACTCTCGTCTCAGATTATCCAGTCAGACAGAGATAAGTATACTGGGACCAAGGAATCCATATTGGTCCCAGGGCTGGAGGACCCAAAGAATCCAGCGTCCAGCATACAGCTGCCAGACGCCATTCTCCAGCAATGAATGGAAGAACAACAACTTCTTAAATACCTTTTTGGAGACAAAGAAGAGAAAGGGAGGGAAGGTTTTTTTTATCAGGGAGGGGAAGCCATAAAACCTAAAAATTCCAGAGACAAAGAAGTAAAGATATCATGGGTTGATCTTGGAATATTCTAAAGGAATATTATAAATCCATAAAAGAGTCAGGAGAGCTACTCTTTTATCTTGCTAATTTACAACCCGAGAGCGAATAATCCTTAGTTTTACTGGGTCAGAGACAGAACAGTTAAGGTAACTGAAACAGGGAAACTGAGTCAGGACAGTTAAAGAAAACTGTGGCATAACATCACTTAATATTTTTGAAATTTGGTTTCCTTATTTATTAAAATGGAGCTAATGTATAAAATTGTTACTTTAAAAATAAGTATATTGGTGGTCTTGGCATTGGGAAGATCTGAGTTCTGATTCTGCGTCAGAATCTTGCTATGTAATGCCACAGTCTCCTTGAACTGCCCTACCTCAGTTATTCTGCTCCAAAACTTTTTCATACCACTCTTCTTGATTAGAATATCAAATAACTTTCCCAACTCTAGTCCCTCCCCATTATATCATCCCCATCTGCTCCCCATTATATCATTGTTTCTGTCATCCTATAAAGAATCTCTATACCCCACTTTTGATGCTGAATTCTTGGAGACAATGATCTTATTCAGCCCTGGGACCAAACCATGAATCCTTTTGGTCCCAGTAAATCTCTCCCTTTTAAATAAATTGTTAAATACTCTCTAATGTCTATCTTGTTCTTATTTTCTAACATCTTGGTGGGAAGCCTCCGAAATGTAATGCCAGAGAAACTGAGGCAAGATAGAGATTAGAGAGCATTTAGTAATTTATTTAAAAGGGAGAGATTCTAATGGGGTAAAGTATCTGATATTCTAATAGATTTGGATGGGGAGCAGCATCTGATATTCTAAAATATAAGATCTTTTATCCTTATCAATTATTCTGATGATCAAGAGGGAAGGGTTTTTTGATTGCCTGAGGTTTGGGGCAGAATAACTGAGGAAGGGCAGTTCAAGGAGACTGGCATTACAGCTAGCTATGTAATGACTTATTAACTCATTGCTTTATTATCTTCATTGGTAAGATGGGGAGCCTCGTGTTCCCTGGGGTTTTATAAGGATACAATGAGACTATATTTGTAAAGCACTTCATTTACTATGTAAGTGACTAAGGGTATGCTGTTTTACTGATGACCATTAACAATCCAATTTACTATTTATGGTAAAGAACTCATTTGTAGTATTATATTTGCTTAAGATATTGTTAAGCTCTGTGCTTCTCTCTTATACTGTGATTTATCTAGGTCCTAGAGCAGTCTGTGTTTTACCATTCTTTTGGAGAGTTGAAATCACATGACTAATTACAAAATACTCCCCTTCCCCTACCTTGTAAAATCTTGGTCATGACATATACACCACTAACCATATTGACTCATGACTTTTGTCCTTTCCAGAGGTTTTCACTCTTAGTAGCTAATGCATTGATTCCAGTTGGGTTAGCAGCACATTGGCATGAGCACTTGAGATCTTGTCTTTGATCAGAGAGAAAGAAAAAAAGAAGTGTTGAGTAGGAATATTTTCTTATTCTCTAGAGGCTATAATGGAGACTTCTAGAGAATGAGAAAACAAGATTCACTGTTG
>NC_067402.1:257342431-257359417 GCF_016432865.1 Antechinus flavipes | reverse complement strand
AGCTTTAAATACCCCGCCCAGGGTCACACTAAAGTGTCTGTGGTAAAATTTGAACTCAGGAATTTGTCTTCCTGGCTCCAGGCCCAGCACTCTATGCACTATGGCACCACCTAGCGGCCCATTGGAGCGCTAACTAGCTTCAAAACCAGTAAAAGCTGAGTTTCAAGTTTTGGGTGGATATTTACTAACTATGACCCTGGAAAAATCACTTTAATTCACATTGTTCAAGTCAGTGATGTCAAAATCATAGGAACAAGTCCCTAAAGGACACATGAGGATCACACAGATCGTGAGATGACTTGGAAAACCACATTAACATTATCCATGTTCTAGTGTATCTTTATTTTACTAAATATTTCCCCCAGTTTGTTTTAGTCGGGCTCAGAATGTTGTACTTCTAGTGTTTGACCCTTCTGCTATATAGTCAACTCTCAAAGATTGGAAGTTTCAGGTAAGATGGCAACCTTCATTGAAGGGAAAATTCTTCACCCAGGAGTTCCACATACCTCTGAAATGTCAACTCCTTATCTCTCTCCATCCCTTCAAATATTTCCCAGTGAGCTTTGAGAGGAGACAATGGAAAGTGTGTGTAAAAGACCCAGGAGTGAAGGAGTACATGGAGATAGAATATAAAAATTGGTAAAAATGGGACCCAGTTACAAAGAAATAACTGGAAAATATGCTACTCAGAAGATGAAAACAGTTCAAATGTGTCCTCTCAGAATGGCTTTAGGAAAATTTAAACTAAAATGACAGCAGACAAAATTAAGAGTAGAGAGTCACATTTGCACTTATGGATTATGGACAAGGCAAGGTCTTTTAAAATACAGAAGCTAGGGGCTCAAGGGTATTTTGTGTGAGAATACAAAATTTTTTATTTCAAAAATTATCATGGCATTCTGGAAAGAATGCTTTGCAGTACGTTCTACAACTTGAGGTAGAGCACTGTATAGTGCATAGAAGGCCAGTTTGAACTGAGGTAGCCCTGGCTTCCATGTCCACTGCTGATATTGTGGTTGTGTGATTATAAGCAAGACAGTGAACTTCTTAGGCACGGGCTACTCTGGAAGACTCTATGCAATAGAACAGTAGCCAATGGGCATCATGGGAAATTTTTTCCTTGTGGATGTTCTAAATTGATGAAATCAGGAGCTCTGTCAACACAATAACTCACTTTTTCTTACAGCACCTTTGGCTGACGTCCAGGAGCTTCTACCCCTTTGGGAATATTTGCATCTTCTGGACTTTTTTGTATCTTGGTACCAGAGTCGGGGTAGATGACAATGTGTTTTTTGTCCACCTCTGGGTCCGATATATATTCCTGTAATTAATGAGAATGAAAGGTACAATGAGCTCCAAAATTTTTCTTCAATATCTGGCTAGCACAAATACTGTGAACCTAGCTGTTTTACTGCACTTGACAGAAGATGGTGGACACAACAATCAAATCATGAAATGAATTAGATGTTTTCAATCACCCGTTTTAGGTATCTGCATAAGTATGAATTTGTCCCTCCCCTATGCTAATAAATATTTTACTATTACTTCAATATGTTCAAATATTAGGAATGATACACAGTTCTTATCCTGAAATGATAATAACCTGGAAGGGAAGATATTGCCTGACTGGACAGAAGAGCCATGGATTTCAAAGGAGGGGACTCAGCACAGACATCTCATTTCTCCCTTTGCTATACTCTTTGAGAGGTCTCTGAATTTTCCACCGTGCTGCACCTCCAGGCAGATTTCTCCAACCCCCAAGTCATTGGTTTCCTTTTAGGTTATATATTGTTTATGTCTTTGGTTCTTAATCTTTCTATGCCTTGAACACTGCCTGGTACATAGTAGCTACTTTTTCACTGTTTATGAAGATACAAGTATGGAAGAACATAGAATCCGGGAGATGTATTAGAGAATTACAAAAAGAAACGAATGTTTAGAAGGACCAAGGAAAGCTTTATGGACTTTGCACTGTTGGGTGATTTCTGAAATTCAGCCAGAATTTCAGAAGAAAACGAAGACACCCAGGATGATATTCCAAACAACCCGAATAATATAAGGAAAGGTATTTCACGAAGAAAATATAAGGAGTCATTCGGAAAATGTTTCACTGAAATAGAAAACATGAAATGGAAAAAAAAAAAAAATTAACTAAAATTCCATTTGTTTCAACTGGATTAAAACATTGACAGTTTTTTTTTGACTCACTTATTTTAAGAGCTACGTGAAAATGAATTATTTTGTGGATGTCTTACATCCCTAATTAAATTAGAAAATACAAGGTGGCTAGAATTTAGTTTTCTTTGTTTCTGAATGCCATATAACAAAAGAGATTTTATAAATGTGTATATGTATTGAGTTACTGAAATATTAGTGTCGTAAAATTAATGGGAGAAGTAAGAGATCATACTCTGGAATCTGAGATTACTGGTTTTATCCCAGTTCTATAAGAGTTCACAATGCAGTGTCTATTAATTACCTTTATTCCATGTAACAGAAATTAAGTTTTGGAAACTAAATGTATTTTTTAAAAAAGATAAAATGGTACAGAGAAAGACAACAAAATGATTATTCAAGTTCTTGTTTAAATTCCTCTCTCATATGTTGATAATGCCTGAAAGAATGAGTCCCACCTAATACATTGTGTGTGGAACTGTGAACAGATCCAACCATTCTGGAGAGCAATTTGGAACTATGTTCAAAAACCTGCACTCCCTTTGATCTAGCAGTGGTTCTAGTGGGCTTGTAGGCCAAAGAGATTTTGAGGGAGGGAAAGGGATCCACATGGGCAACACGTTTGTGGCAGCTCTTTTTGGAGAGGCAAGAAAATGGAAACTGAATGATTGCCCATTAATTGGAGAATGGCTGAATAAATAATGGTATATGATTGTTATGGAATATTATTGTTCAATAAACGATCAAAAGGATGATTGCAGAGAGGGTTGGAGACACATGGACTGATTCTAAGGGAAATGAGCAGAACCAGCAGCTCACTATATATGGCAGGCAGAAGATTATGTGATGATCAATTGTGATGCCTATGGCTCTCTTCAACAATGAGATAAGAACAACCAGTTCCATTTGTTCAATGATGAAGAGAATGCTCTCCACTGTGGAATCGAAATGTGGTTCTCAACATAACAATCTCTCTCTTTCTCTCTCTCTCTCTCTCTCTCTCTCTCTCTCTCTCTCTCTCTTTTCCTAAGGCAATTGGGGTTAAGTGATTTTCCAGGACCACACACCTAGGAAGTTTTAAATATCTGAGGCCACTTCTAAACTCAGGTCCTCCTGACTTCTGGGCTGCTACTCTATCCAGTGCAACCACTAGCTGCCCCCTCCTTTTTTGGTTGTTGTCACTAGGTTGATTTGATTTGTCTCAAGCAATACAATAATTGTATTTAACGTGTATTTCTACCAAGTTTAACATACTTTGGACTACTTGCTATGCAGGGGAGAGTGTTGGAAGGAGGGAGAGAAAACTGGAATACAAAGTACTTCAAGGGCTAAAGATGAGAAATTATCCACATACATGTTTAGAAAATAAAAAGTTTGAATTAAAAAAAGGAATTGATGGCTATGTGAAGAACAAGGAGAGGTGAGCTTAAAATTTGTGATAAATACAAAGGAAATTTCTTTTGCAAAAATATATTTTTACCTATAATCTACCTTTGTTCCAGGTAATCTTTGACAATGATCACGCAAAATAAAACTTTCCTGAAATATTTTTCAATACATTATTACAGTGTCTAAGAAATGACAGGCTACTTGAGATAAATCTAATCCCAAATCCTAAAGCTATGATTCAAGGCATACAGAGACAGTCTTTTTTTACAGACGATACTTCTGACTTTTATTAGTCCCCTCTGTGACAACTGAACTGCAAGTTTTACATTGTTTGCAAGCATCTTTACCATCCTCTTTCTCCCTCCACTTTTTCCTGCTTCCTCTCTGCCAACCCAAACCTCTTCCTAGCACTACACCCTACTTATTACCTCTTTCATTAAGTCTTTCTTCATGCAATACAAATTACTCTGACATTGCCCTTTTTATGGGCCTCAGTCTGTGTATAGAAGCTAGGCAGAAATTTACTTAGAATTGGCAACCACATCAGCTTATATAACTGCCTTTGTCCTACCCTCTAATTGGTAGGTAAGCTGATCACGGAGTAGGGAAGTAGGCTTCTATTTGTCCAAAGTCTCTTACTTTTCTGGAATATATCCTCATGCTTAGATGAGCATAAAATGTTATCAACCTTGGTCATTGAATGAGAGAATGAGAGGCCCACTGAAATTGCTACGGGGTTAAGGAGTACAAGTGTAAACCACGAGGTCCTGAAAGTTAGGACCATTCAATTGTCTTCTTGGCTCTTCACTAAACTGCAAGTGAGACCATAAGCTGACTTGTCTGGGCAGCGTCTTCCCCACATGTTAAAAGGACCGTTGTACTAGATTATTTCTGAAACCCCTCTAGCTCTAGAAGTCCCCTTCTAATTCCACCTGAGAAAATGCACTGATTAGTAAATAAGTAAACTTAAATGTAATTTTAAAAACAGCAACCAAGATTGAAGTTTCAAAATGAATTAATACCTCCGAATCCCAGGGTGAGTCGCTGTCGTCTTCTTTGTCCAGTCCTAATGTTGATAGGAGGGTAAGAAAATATAGATAAATAACCACAGAAATAACTGGAAAATATGCTACTCAGAAGATGAAAACAGTTCAAATGTCCTCTCAGAATGGCTTTAGGAAAATTTAAACTAAAATGACAGCAGACAAAATTAAGAGTAGAGAGTAACATTTGCACTTATGGATTATGGACAAGGCAAGGTCTTTTAAAATACAGAAGCTAGGGGCTCAAGGGTAATTTTGTGTGAGAATACAAAATATTTTATTTCAAAAATTATCATGGCATTCTGGAAAGAATGCTTTGCAGTACGTTCTACAACTTGAGGTAGAGCACTGTATAGTGCATAGAAGGCCAGTTTGAACTGAGGTAGCCCTGGCTTCCATGTCCACTGCTGATATTGTGGTTGTGTGATTATAAGCAAAAGACAGTGAACTTCTTAGGCACCGGGCTACTCTGGAAGACTCTATGCAATAGAACAGTAGCCAATGGGCATCATGGGAAATTTTTTCCTTGTGGATGTTCTAAATTGATGAAATCAGGAGCTCTGTCAACACAATAACTCACTTTTTCTTACAGCACCTTTGGCTGACGTCCCAGGAGCTTCTACCCCTTTGGGAATATTTGCATCTTCTGGACTTTTTTGTATCTTGGTACCAGAGTCGGGGTAGATGACAATGTGTTTTTTGTCCACCTCTGGGTCCGATATATATTCCTGTAATTAATGAGAATGAAAGGTACAATGAGCTCCAAAATTTTTCTTCAATATCTGGCTAGCACAAATACTGTGAACCTAGCTGTTTTACTGCACTTGACAGAAGATGGTGGACACAACAATCAAATCATGAAATGAATTAGATGTTTTCAATCACCCGTTTTAGGTATCTGCATAAGTATGAAATTGTCCCTCCCCTATGCTAATAAATATTTTACTATTACTTCAATATGTTCAAATATTAGGAATGATACACAGTTCTTATCCTGAATGATGATAATAACCTGGAAGGGAAGATATTGCCTGACTGGACAGAAGAGCCATGGATTTCAAAGGAGGGGACTCAGCACAGACATCTCATTTCTCCCTTTGCTATACTCTTTGAGAGGTCTCTGAATTTTCCACCGTGCTGCACCTCCAGGCAGATTTCTCCAACCCCCAAGTCATTGGTTTCCTTTTAGGTTATATATTGTTTATGGCTTTGGTTCTTAATCTTTCTATGCCTTGAACACTGCCTGGTACATAGTAGCTACTTTTTCACTGTTTATGAAGATACAAGTATGGAAGAACATAGAATCCGGGAGATGTATTAGAGAATTACAAAAAGAAACGAATGTTTAGAAGGACCAAGGAAAGCTTTATGGGCTTTGCACTGTTGGGTGATTTCTGAAATTCAGCCAGAATTTCAGAAGAAAACGAAGACACCCAGGATGATATTCCAAACACCCCGAATAATATAAGGAAAGGTATTTCACGAAGAAAATATAAGGAGTCATTCGGAAAATGTTTCACTGAAATAGAAATACATGAAATGGAAAAAAAAAATTAACTAAAATTCCATTTGTTTCAACTGGATTAAAACATTGACAGTTTTTTTTTTGACTCACTTATTTTAAGAGCTACGTGAAAATGAATTATTTTGTGGATGTCTTACATCCCTAATTAAATTAGAAAATACAAGGTGGCTAGAATTTAGTTTTCTTTGTTTCTGAATGCCATATAACAAAAGAGATTTTATAAATGTGTATATGTATTGAGTTACTGAAATATTAGTGTCGTAAAAATGTAATGGAGAAGTAAGAGATCATACTCTGGAATCTGAGATTACTGGTTTTATCCCAGTTCTATAAGAGTTCACAATGCAGTGTCTATTAATTACCTTTATTCCATGTAAAGAAATTAAAGTTTTGGAAACTAAATGTATTTTTTAAAAAAGATAAAATGGTACAGAGAAAGACAACAAAATGATTATTCAAGTTCTTGTTTAAATTCCTCTCTCATATGTTGATAATGCCTGAAAGAATGAGTCCCCACCTAATACATTGTGTGTGGAACTGTGAACAGATCCAACCATTCTGGAGAGCAATTTGGAACTATGTTCAAAAACCTGCACTCCCTTTGATCTAGCAGTGGTTCTAGTGGGCTTGTAGGCCAAAGAGATTTTGAGGGAGGGAAAGGGATCCACATGGGCAACACGTTTGTGGCAGCTCTTTTTGGAGAGGCAAGAAAATGGAAACTGAATGATTGCCCATTAATTGGAGAATGGCTGAATAAATAATGGTATATGATTGTTATGGAATATTATTGTTCAATAAGAAACGATCAAAAGGATGATTGCAGAGAGGGTTGGAGACACATGGACTGATTCTAAGGGAAATGAGCAGAACCAGCAGCTCACTATATATGGCAGGCAGAAGATTATGTGATGATCAATTGTGATGCCTATGGCTCTCTTCAACAATGAGATAAGAACAACCAGTTCCATTTGTTCAATGATGAAGAGAATGCTCTCCACTGTGGAATCGAAATGTGGTTCTCAACATAACAATCTCTCTCTCTCTCTCTCTCTCTCTCTCTCTCTCTCTCTCTCTCTCTCTCTCTTTCCTAAGGCAATTAGGGTTAAGTGATTTTCCCAGGACCACACACCTAGGAAGTTTTAATATCTGAGGCCACTTCTAAACTCAGGTCCTCTGACTTCTGGGCTGCTACTCTATCCAGTGCAACCACTAGCTGCCCCCTCCTTTTTTGGTTGTTGTCACTAGGTTGATTTGATTTGTCTCAAGCAATACAATAATTGTATTTAACGTGTATTTCTACCAAGTTTAACATACTTTGGACTACTTGCTATGCAGGGGAGAGTGTTGGAAGGAGGGAGAGAAAACTGGAATACAAAGTACTTCAAGGGCTAAAGATGAGAAATTATCCACATACATGTTTAGAAAATAAAAAGTTTGAATTAAAAAAAGGAATTGATGGCTATGTGAAGAACAAGGAGAGGTGAGCTTAAAATTTGTGATAAATACAAAGGAAATTTCTTTTGCAAAAAAAATATATTTTTACCTATAATCTACCTTTGTTCCAGGTAATCTTTGACAATGATCACGCAAAATAAAACTTTCCTGAAATATTTTTCAATACATTATTACAGTGTCTAAGAAATGACAGGCGCTTGAGACAAATCAAATCCCAATCCTAAAGCTATGATTCAAGGCATACAGAGACAGTCTTTTTTTACAGACGATACTTCTGACTTTTATTAGTCCCCTCTGTGACAACTGAACTGCAAGTTTTACATTGTTTGCAAGCATCTTTACCATCCTCTTTCTCCCTCCACTTTTTCCTGCTTCCTCTCTGCCAACCCAAACCTCTTCCTAGCACTACACCCTACTTATTACCTCTTTCATTAAGTCTTTCTTCATGCAATACAAATTACTCTGACATTGCCCTTTGTATGGTCCTCAGTCTGTGTATAGAAGCTAGGCAGAAATTTACTTAGAATTGGCCACCACATCAGCTTATATAACTGCCTTTGTCCTACCCTCTAATTGGTAGGTAAGCTGATCACGGAGTAGGGAAGTAGGCTTCTATTTGTCCAAAGTCTCTTACTTTTCTGGAATATATCCTCATGCTTAGATGAGCATAAAATGTTATCAACCTTGGTCATTGAATGAGAGAATGAGAGGCCCACTGAAATTGCTACGGGGTTAAGGAGTACAAGTGTAAACCACGAGGTCCTGAAAGTTAGGACCATTCAATTGTCTTCTTGGCTCTTCACTAAACTGCAAGTGAGACCATAAGCTGACTTGTCTGGGCAGCGTCTTCCCCACATGTTAAAAGGACCGTTGTACTAGATTATTTCTGAAAACCCTCTAGCTCTAGAAGTCCCCTTCTAATTCCACCTGAGAAAATGCACACTGATTAGTAAATAAGTAAACTTAAATGTAATTTTAAAAACAGCAACCAAGATTGAAGTTTCAAAATGAATTAATACCTCCGAATCCCAGGGTGAGTCGCTGTCGTCTTCTTTGTCCAGTCCTAATGTTGATAGGAGGGTAAGAAAATATAGATAAATAACCACAGAAATAACTGGAAAATATGCTACTCAGAAGATGAAAACAGTTCAAATGTGTCCTCTCAGAATGGCTTTAGGAAAATTTAAACTAAAATGACAGCAGACAAAATTAAGAGTAGAGAGTAGTAACATTTGCACCTATAGATTATGGACAAGGCAAGGTCTTTTAAAATACAGAAGCTAGGGGCTCAAGGGTAATTTTGTGTGAGAATACAAAATATTTTATTTCAAAAATTATCATGGCATTCTGGAAAGAATGCTTTGCAGTACGTTCTACAACTTGAGGTAGAGCACTGTATAGTGCATAGAAGGCCAGTTTGAACTGAGGTAGCCCTGGCTTCCGTGTCCACTGCTGATATTGTGGTTGTGTGATTATAAGCAAGACAGTGAACTTCTTAGGCACGGGCTACTCTGGAAGACTCTATGCAATAGAACAGTAGCCAATGGGCATCATGGGAAATTTTTTCCTTGTGGATGTTCTAAATTGATGAAATCAGGAGCTCTGTCAACACAATAACTCACTTTTTCTTACAGCACCTTTGGCTGACGTCCCAGGAGCTTCTACCCCTTTGGGAATATTTGCATCTTCTGGACTTTTTTGTATCTTGGTACCAGAGTCGGGGTAGATGACAATGTGTTTTTTGTCCACCTCTGGGTCCGATATATATTCCTGTAATTAATGAGAATGAAAGGTACAATGAGCTCCAAAATTTTTCTTCAATATCTGGCTAGCACAAATACTGTGAACCTAGCTGTTTTACTGCACTTGACAGAAGATGGTGGACACAACAATCAAATCATGAAATGAATTAGATGTTTTCAATCACCTGTTTTAGGTATCTGCATAAGTATGAAATTGTCCCTCCCCTATGCTAATAAATATTTTACTATTACTTCAATATGTTCAAATATTAGGAATGATACACAGTTCTTATCCTGAAATGATAATAACCTGGAAGGGAAGATATTGCCTGACTGGACAGAAGAGCCATGGATTTCAAAGGAGGGGACTCAGCACAGACATCTCATTTCTCCCTTTGCTATACTCTTTGAGACGTCTCTGAATTTTCCACCGTGCTGCACCTCCAGGCAGATTTCTCCAACCCCCAGTCATTGGTTTCCTTTTAGGCTATATATTGTTTATGTCTTTTGTTCTTAATCTTTCTATGCCTTGAACACTGCCTGGTACATAGTAGCTACTTTTTCACTGTTTATGAAGCTACAAGTATGGAAGAACATAGAATCCGGGAGATGTATTAGAGAATTACAAAAAGAAACGAATGTTTAGAAGGACCAAGGAAAGCTTTATGGACTTTGCACTGTTGGGTGATTTCTGAAATTCAGCCAGAATTTCAGAAGAAAACGAAGACACCCAGGATGATATTCCAAACACCCCGAATAATATAAGGAAAGGTATTTCACGAAGAAAATATAAGGAGTCATTCGGAAAATGTTTCACTGAAATAGAAATGCATGAAATGGAAAAAAAAAATTAACTAAAATTCCATTTGTTTCAACTGGATTAAAACATTGACAGTTTTTTTTTGACTCACTTATTTTAAGAGCTACGTGAAAATGAATTATTTTGTGGATGTCTTACATCCCTAATTAAATTAGAAAATACAAGGTGGCTAGAATTTAGTTTTCTTTGTTTCTGAATGCCATATAACAAAAGAGATTTTATAAATGTGTATATGTATTGAGTTACTGAAATATTAGTGTCGTAAAAATGTAATGGAGAAGTAAGAGATCATACTCTGGAATCTGAGATTACTGGTTTTATCCCAGTTCTATAAGAGTTCACAATGCAGTGTCTATTAATTACCTTTATTCCATGTAACAGAAATTAAAGTTTTGGAAACTAAATGTATTTTTTAAAAAAGATAAAATGGTACAGAGAAAGACAACAAAATGATTATTCAAGTTCTTGTTTAAATTCCTCTCTCATATGTTGATAATGCCTGAAAGAATGAGTCCCCACCTAATACATTGTGTGTGGAACTGTGAACAGATCCAACCATTCTGGAGAGCAATTTGGAACTATGTTCAAAAACCTGCACTCCCTTTGATCTAGCAGTGGTTCTAGTGGGCTTGTAGGCCAAAGAGATTTTGAGAGAGGGAAGGGATCCACATGGGCAACACGTTTGTGGCAGCTCTTTTTGGAGAGGCAAGAAAATGGAAACTGAATGATTGCCCATTAATTGGAGAATGGCTGAATAAATAATGGTATATGATTGTTATGGAATATTATTGTTCAATAAACGATCAAAAGGATGATTGCAGAGAGGGTTGGAGACACATGGACTGATTCTAAGGGAAATGAGCAGAACCAGCAGCTCACTATATATGGCAGGCAGAAGATTATGTGATGATCAATTGTGATGCCTATGGCTCTCTCAACAAATGAGATAAGAACAACCAGTTCCACTTGTTCAATGATGAAGAGAATGCTCTCCACTGTGGAATCGAAATGTGGTTCTCAACATAACATCTCTCTCTCTCTCTCTCTCTCTCTCTCTCTCTCTCTCTCTCTCTCTCTTCCTAAGGCAATTGGGGTTAAGTGATTTTCCCAGGACCACACACCTAGGAAGTTTTAAATATCTGAGGCCACTTCTAAACTCAGGTCCTCCTGACTTCTGGGCTGCTACTCTATCCAGTGCAACCACTAGCTGCCCCCTCCTTTTTTGGTTGTTGTTACTAGGTTGATTTGATTTGTCTCAAGCAATACAATAATTGTATTTAACGTGTATTTCTACCAAGTTTAACATACTTTGGACTACTTGCTATGCAGGGGAGAGTGTTGGAAGGAGGGAGAGAAAACTGGAATACAAAGTACTTCAAGGGCTAAAGATGAGAAATTATCCACATACATGTTTAGAAAATAAAAAGTTTGAATTAAAAAAAGGAATTGATGGCTATGTGAAGAACAAGGAGAGGTGAGCTTAAAATTTGTGATAAATACAAAGGAAATTTCTTTTGCAAAAATATATTTTTACCTATAATCTACCTTTGTTCCAGGTAATCTTTGACAATGATCACGCAAAATAAAACTTTCCTGAAATATTTTTCAATACATTATTACAGTGTCTAAGAAATGACAGGCTACTTGAGACAAATCTAATCCCAAATCCTAAAGCTATGATTCAAGGCATACAGAGACAGTCTTTTTTTACAGATGATACTTCTGACTTTTATTAGTCCCCTCTGTGACAACTGAACTGCAAGTTTTACATTGTTTGCAAGCATCTTTACCATCCTCTTTCTCCCTCCACTTTTTCCTGCTTCCTCTCTGCCAACCCAAACCTCTTCCTAGCACTACACCCTACTTATTACCTCTTTCATTAAGTCTTTCTTCATGCAATACAAATTACTCTGACATTGCCCTTTGTATGGTCCTCAGTCTGTGTATAGAAGCTAGGCAGAAATTTACTTAGAATTGGCCACCACATCAGCTTATATAAGTGCCTTTGTCCTACCCTCTAATTGGTAGGTAAGCTGATCACGGAGTAGGGAAGTAGGCTTCTATTTGTCCAAAGTCTCTTACTTTTCTGGAATATATCCTCATGCTTAGATGAGCATAAAATGTTATCAACCTTGGTCATTGAATGAGAGAATGAGAGGCCCACTGAAATTGCTACGGGGTTAAGGAGTACAAGTGTAAACCACGAGGTCCTGAAAGTTAGGACCATTCAATTGTCTTCTTGGCTCTTCACTAAACTACAAGTGAGACCATAAGCTGACTTGTCTGGGCAGCGTCTTCCCCACATGTTAAAAGGACCTTTGTACTAGATTATTTCTGAAACCCCTCTAGCTCTAGAAGTCCCCTTCTAATTCCACCTGAGAAAATGCACTGATTAGGAAATAAGTAAACTTAAATGTAATTTTAAAAACAGCAACCAAGATTGAAGTTTCAAAATGAATTAATACCTCCGAATCCCAGGGTGAGTCGCTGTCGTCTTCTTTGTCCAGTCCTAATGTTGATAGGAGGGTAAGAAAATATAGATAAATAACCACAGAAATAACTGGAAAATATGCTACTCAGAAGATGAAAACGGTTCAAATATGTCCTCTCAGAATGGCTTTAGGAAAATTTAAACTAAAATGACAGCAGACAAAATTAAGAGTAGAGAGTAACATTTGCACTTATGGATTATGGACAAGGCAAGGTCTTTTAAAATACAGAAGCTAGGGGCTCAAGGGTAATTTTGTGTGAGAATACAAAATATTTTATTTCAAAAATTATCATGGCATTCTGGAAAGAATGCTTTGCAGTACGTTCTACAACTTGAGGTAGAGCACTGTATAGTGCATAGAAGGCCAGTTTGAACTGAGGTAGCCCTGGCTTCCATGTCCACTGCTGATATTGTGGTTGTGTGATTATAAGCAAGACAGTGAACTTCTTAGGCACCGGGCTACTCTGGAAGACTCTATGCAATAGAACAGTAGCCAATGGGCATCACGGGAAATTTTTTCCTTGTGGATGTTCTAAATTGATGAAATCAGGAGCTCTGTCAACACAATAACTCACTTTTTCTTACAGCACCTTTGGCTGACGTCCCAGGAGCTTCTACCCCTTTGGGAATATTTGCATCTTCTGGACTTTTTTGTATCTTGGTACCAGAGTCGGGGTAGATGACAATGTGTTTTTTGTCCACCTCTGGGTCCGATATATATTCCTGTAATTAATGAGAATGAAAGGTACAATGAGCTCCAAAATTTTTCTTCAATATCTGGCTAGCACAAATACTGTGAACCTAGCTGTTTTACTGCACTTGACAGAAGATGGTGGACACAACAATCAAATCATGAAATGAATTAGATGTTTTCAATCACCTGTTTTAGGTATCTGCATAAGTATGAAATTGTCCCTCCCCTATGCTAATAAATATTTTACTATTACTTCAATATGTTCAAATATTAGGAATGATACACAGTTCTTATCCTGAAATGATAATAACCTGGAAGGGAAGATATTGCCTGACTGGACAGAAGAGCCATGGATTTCAAAGGAGGGGACTCAGCACAGACATCTCATTTCTCCCTTTGCTATACTCTTTGAGAGGTCTCTGAATTTTCCACCGTGCTGCACCTCCAGGCAGATTTTTCCAACCCCAAGTCATTGGTTTCCTTTTAGGCTATATATTGTTTATGTCTTTGGTTCTTAATCTTTCTATACCTTGAACACTGCCTGGTACATAGTAGCGACTTTTTCACTGTTTATGAAGATACACGTATGGAAGAACATAGAATCCGGGAGATGTATTAGAGAATTACAAAAAGAAACGAATGTTTAGAAGGACCAAGGAAAGCTTTATGGACTTTGCACTGTTGGGTGATTTCTGAAATTCAGCCAGAATTTCAGAAGAAAACGAAGACACCCAGGATGATATTCCAAACACCCCGAATAATATAAGGAAAGGTATTTCACGAAGAAAATATAAGGAGTCATTCGGAAAATGTTTCACTGAAATAGAAATGCATGAAATGGAAAAAAAAAATTAACTAAAATTCCATTTGCTTCAACTGGATTAAAACATTGACAGTTTTTTTTTGACTCACTTATTTTAAGAGCTACGTGAAAATGAATTATTTTGTGGATGTCTTACATCCCTAATTAAATTAGAAAATACAAGGTGGCTAGAATTTAGTTTTCTTTGTTTCTGAATGCCATATAACAAAAGAGATTTTATAAATGTGTATATGTATTGAGTTACTGAAATATTAGTGTCGTAAAAATGTAATGGAGAAGTAAGAGATCATACTCTGGAATCTGAGATTACTGGTTTTATCCCAGTTCTATAAGAGTTCACAATGCAGTGTCTATTAATTACCTTTATTCCATGTAACAGAAATTAAAGTTTTGGAAACTAAATGTATTTTTTAAAAAAGATAAAATGGTACAGAGAAAGACAACAAAATGATTATTCAAGTTCTTGTTTAAATTCCTCTCTCATATGTTGATAATGCCTGAAAGAATGAGTCCCCACCTAATACATTGTGTGTGGAACTGTGAACAGATCCAACCATTCTGGAGAGCAATTTGGAACTATGTTCAAAAACCTGCATTCCCTTTGATCTAGCAGTGGTTCTAGTGGGCTTGTAGGCCAAAGAGATTTTGAGGGAGGGAAAGGGATCCACATGGGCAACACGTTTGTGGCAGCTCTTTTTGGAGAGGCAAGAAAATGGAAACTGAATGATTGCCCATTAATTGGAGAATGGCTGAATAAATAATGGTATATGATTGTTATGGAATATTATTGTTCAATAAACGATCAAAAGGATGATTGCAGAGAGGGTTGGAGACACATGGACTGATTCTAAGGGAAATGAGCAGAACCAGCAGCTCACTATATATGGCAGGCAGAAGATTATGTGATGATCAATTCTGATGCCTATGGCTCTCTTCAACAATGAGATAAGAACAACCAGTTCCATTTGTTCAATGATGAAGAGAATGCTCTCCACTGTGGAATCGAAATGTGGTTCTCAACATAACAATCTCTCTCTCTCTCTCTCTCTCTCTCTCTCTCTCTCTCTCTCTCTCTCTTCTAAGGCAATTGGGGTTAAGTGATTTTCCCAGGACCACACACCTAGGAAGTTTTAAATATCTGAGGCCACTTCTAAACTCAGGTCCTCCTGACTTCTGGGCTGCTACTCTATCCAGTGCAACCACTAGCTGCCCCCTCCTTTTTTGGTTGTTGTTACTAGGTTGATTTGATTTGTCTCAAGCAATACAATAATTGTATTTAACGTGTATTTCTACCAAGTTTAACATACTTTGGACTACTTGCTATGCAGGGGAGAGTGTTGGAAGGAGGGAGAGAAAACTGGAATACAAAGTACTTCAAGGGCTAAAGATGAGAAATTATCCACATATATGTTTAGAAAATAAAAAGTTTGAATTAAAAAAAGGAATTGATGGCTATGTGAAGAACAAGGAGAGGTGAGCTTAAAATTTGTGATAAATACAAAGGAAATTTCTTTTGCAAAAATATATTTTTACCTATAATCTACCTTTGTTCCAGGTAATCTTTGACAATGATCACGCAAAATAAAACTTTCCTGAAATATTTTTCAATACATTATTACACTGTCTAAGAAATGACAGGCTACTTGAGACAAATCTAATCCCAAATCCTAAAGCTATGATTCAAGGCATACAGAGACAGTCTTTTTTTACAGATGATACTTCTGACTTTTATTAGTCCCCTCTGTGACAACTGAACTGCAAGTTTTACATTGTTTGCAAGCATCTTTACCATCCTCTTTCTCCCTCCACTTTTTCCTGCTTCCTCTCTGCCAACCAAACCTCTTCCTAGCACTACACCCTACTTATTACCTCTTTCATTAAGTCTTTCTTCATGCAATACAAATTACTCTGACATTGCCCTTTGTATGGTCCTCAGTCTGTGTATAGAAGCTAGGCAGAAATTTACTTAGAATTGGCCACCACATCAGCTTATATAAGTGCCTTTGTCCTACCCTCTAATTGGTAGTAAGCTGATCACGGAGTAGGGAAGTAGGCTTCTATTTGTCCAAAGTCTCTTACTTTTCTGGAATATATCCTCATGCTTAGATGAGCATAAAATGTTATCAACCTTGGTCATTGAATGAGAGAATGAGAGGCCCACTGAAATTGCTAAGGGGTTAAGGAGTACAAGTGTAAACCACGAGGTCCTGAAAGTTAGGACCATTCAATTGTCTTCTTGGCTCTTCACTAAACTACAAGTGAGACCATAAGCTGACTTGTCTGGGCAGCGTCTTCCCCACATGTTAAAAGGACCGTTGTACTAGATTATTTCTGAAACCCCTCTAGCTCTAGAAGTCCCCTTCTAATTCCACCTGAGAAAATGCACTGATTAGGAAATAAGTAAACTTAAATGTAATTTTAAAAACAGCAACCAAGATTGAAGTTTCAAAATGAATTAATACCTCCGAATCCCAGGGTGAGTCGCTGTCGTCTTCTTTGTCCAGTCCTAATGTTGATAGGAGGGTAAGAAAATATAGATAAATAACCACAGAAATAACTGGAAAATATGCTACTCAGAAGATGAAAACGGTTCAAATATGTCCTCTCAGAATGGCTTTAGGAAAATTTAAACTAAAATGACAGCAGACAAAATTAAGAGTAGAGAGTAACATTTGCACTTATGGATTATGGACAAGGCAAGGTCTTTTAAAATACAGAAGCTAGGGGCTCAAGGGTAATTTTGTGTGAGAATACAAAATATTTTATTTCAAAAATTATCATGGCATTCTTGGAAAGAATGCTTTGCAGTACGTTCTACAACTTGAGGTA